>NC_081540.1:2606801-2906801 GCF_030273125.1 Centropristis striata | reverse complement strand
CTGCAGACCCGGGCTAGGCGCTGCCTCGGGGGGTTTTGAGCATGTGCAGGGGGAAGGGCAGCATGTCACCACCGCTCTACTGCTCTCTGCCAGCTTCTCATGCCCGACTCTAACTTTAATCATGCTATATGTGCTGCGCTAACAGTCGGCAGCGATACTCAGCTGTGAGGAGCAAACAAGTGAGCTGACCTGGAAAAAGAAAGCCTTTACTCTGAAGGGCCCGGAGGGTTTAAAGGGCGCTCTATAGGAGCGGCTGGCAGCATCGCTCCCATCATCTGTGTGTCTAAAACAGATTACAGCCTTCACATTTAAAGAGTCTGTACAACGTACAGACACTGTAAAAAATGTCTAGATTTTATTGTGAAAAACTGCTAAACCATGACAGTAAAAGACGTGAAATGAAATGGGTTAATTCAGTTTCAGTAACAATGAAACACCGTACATGTATATATCAGCCAAAACGTTTTTTTTTTTTTTTTACATTTTAATTTTTTTAGTAATTTAAAAAAAAAATGTATTTTTATTATTTCCCACATAAAGCACTCACATGACAAACCACAGAAAAGGAGAAAAAATAAACAAATAGCACAGCACGTAGACAAGGAATACACCAAAAGAAATAAAACATTAAATTAAAATAAATTAAATTAAATTAAATTAAAAAAATATATCAAAAAATAAATATAAATAATAAAATTATATATATATATATAATTTTTTTAAAGATTTAAAATACATTACTCACTGTAAAATACACTGGCACTGTGTTTATAGCATAATTAATTAGCATAATTATTCTGTAGTCATTTAATTTTACTTAATATATTTGATCAAATGTATTAAATACAAATCCGTCCTTGATTTTGAGGCAGTTTATTAAGTAACTTTAATATAAAAATGTTTGAGATAGAATCTACTTATTTTGACCACATTAAATATAATCGTTATGTGTATGTAATTCTAAATCAAGAGAATTTTGAATGAATCCAACACAATAGAATTAGTCCGTTTTTAATTGACAGGCACTTCCTGTTAAGTTGCGTGCAATCTGTTGCCTCAATTTTATTAAGTAGCTAATGTGTATCTTTTTTTACAGTGTATTGTAATATATATACAAGCCATCAGTTTTGCATGTATTTATTGTAAAAATATTTTTCTCACTGTTAAATGTACTAAACACCATATCTCCAACAAAAATATACTGTAATATTTAATGGTAAAATCTTTAATTCATGCAGCATTTATAAAGTATTTTCTTGTCAATTTTATGGCAGAACAGCATTTCTTTTGATGGAAAAACTTCTGTATTTTTTACGGGGAAAAAAAACGCACTGTAAAAATAAAAATAAAATGTTTTTACAACACTTTTTTTTTTTTTTTTTTTACTTTTTTAAAATACATTACTGAAAAATACACTGGCACCGTGTTTATAGCATAATTGTAATATATACAAGCACATACATCAGTTTTACATTTATTTTTTGTAAAAATACTTTTTCTCACTGTTGTCAATGTACTAAACACCATATCTCTAACAGAAATATACTGTAATATTTAATAGTAAAATCTTTAATTCATGCAGCATTTATAAAGTATTTTCTTGTCAGTTATATGGCAGAACAGTGTTTCTTTTGATGGAAAAACTTTCGATTTTTTTTACGGTAAAAAATGGAATGAAATGGCAATCTTAAACATGAAATCAACAGCGCAAATATAATTTTACCGTAATATTAGAATAAAAGTTGCACCGTATTTATTACGGTAAAGTTCTGGCAGCCACAGCTGCAGGTTTTTTTACCGTAAAAACAACATTTTTTTGTTTTTTTACAGTGTGGCTGTGCAGCACTTTTCTCTTCTGTGCAGAAAATCCAGATATGAGAATAAGTGAAGGACTCTGAGGACACTTAAAGACCTTTGAGGATCCTTATGGCTCTCAGTCACATTAGATAAGGGCTTGATTCTGTTTTACACAGCTATACCCTCCTGCTTCCTGCTCCAAGCGTGTGTAGTAATTTAATTAAGCCCACTGACTTTTCTAAAGGGCAACTCCTAGAACCAACACAATTAATAAAATGGGTGACTCCTCTGCTCTTTGTTGCTCTTTGTTCCTCTTTTCCTCATTTGAGTGGCTCAGCACAATCCCCTCACGGCTCCAGACTCCATTTGCATTTAGAAAAGTCAAATCTGGCCCTCTCTCCTGTAATTATTCATAAACTTAAAAAGTACAAAGTAAATAGCACATGAAGAATTCTGCAACTTCTGACAAAACTTCCCTTTTAGGGATTTAGACGAGCATCATTTGCATGCAAGAAGCTGCACAGAGAAGCTGAAAAAACTGAACATTAATACATTTATCACCATAAAACTCTTTATTATGTGTTGCTTTACAGCAGGGGTGGGCAATTAATGTCCCCAAGGGGCCACATGACCAATACCACGAAGGTTGCAGGGGCCAAAACTCGGAACTAAATTCTGCTCAGTATTAATGTAATCGCTTTATAAAATACAGTAAATTATCTGGTTTTTAGCTGCTACTGATAGGAATACATGTTATGATAAGACTGTTAATGTGGAGTAAATCAAATATAGCAGTAAAAAGTAATAAATACTTTTTTTCTTTTACAATCACTATATCACTTTAACACTATATCACTATATCACTATATCACTTTCATGTTTGTACATTTTCTAGGTGTTTTACAATGTTGTGATGCTTTTATTTTGAAAAGGTGCTGTCCAGTGTGAAACGGGTGCTTTTATTTTGAAAGGTAATGACAGGAAATAACAGGTGGAACGGTTAAATGAAAAAACGAACGGTAAATAATAACCAGTGCTTTAATTTTGAAAGGTAGTGACAGGAAATAACAGGTGGAACGGTTAAATGAAAAAAGAACGGTAAATAATAACGAGTGCTTTAATTTTGAAAGGTAGTGACAAGAAATAACAGGTGGAACGGTTAAATGAAAAACGAACGGTAAATAATAATCAGTGCTTTAATTTTGAAAGGTAGTGACAGGAAGTAACAGGTGGAACGGTTAAATGAAAAAGCGAACGGTAAATAATAACGAGTGCTTTAATTTTGAAAGGTAGTGACAGGATATAACAGGTGGAACGGTTCAATGAAAAACGACAGTAAATAACGAGTGTGTAGTATAATTCATATAAAGTTGATATAAAGTATCTAAAAGGCTTCTATAGTGTCTGGCTGACAGGAAACAAGGTTTGTTAAAGTTTATTTTCTTCTGTCATATATATTAGTGGCTATATTTGTTGCTTTAACTATAGTAAAAGTGCTTGTTAGCTCCAGTGCTAATGCTAATGTTTGTTATTGTTTTCCCACGGTGGATTCACAAGGTGACCAAGGAATTTATTAACTTGTTAATTGTTAATTTATTAACTTTATGCAAAAAGCAATAGGTGTTTTTGACAAGGTTACCTAGGTAACTCGGGTAACTTATACGTAAATCGCCTTCAAAATAAAAGCACTGCGGCTGTATTGATTTCTAATTTTTTTTTTCAGCTCTGCTTTAGAGCATGATCTACATTTTTGTCTGAATGATAAGTGGTGGTGTGGATGCTGGAGTCCTCTGGGAGTCTACTCCTCCTTCTCAAATGTCAGTTAAACTGATGATGTCGCTTCCAAAATGGTGGCTCCTTTTTGGGATTTCTCTGCGACTCCGAGGGTTATTATCAGGCTGGGTGGAGGCTCAGAGATGGCTCAGGGCTCCCATAGGACAGTTCAAAGTGTAACGAGGTTAATTAGCAAGAATCACGACCTAGACAAAAGAAAAACGACAAAGAACTGTATGAGTCAAACAATATAGTTTTATTCATCTGAAATAGGGTTTGACTGAAATGGGTTTTCAAGGCCGTTGGCAGATTGTGTGACAGTGAGAACAGATATGCAACACAAAAGTGACGGCAAAGAGATGTGAACAACCACAGAGAGGCACAAATAACAATAAAGAGACAAAAATCAACATAAAATAGACACAAATAGATACAAAACTATCACATTAAGACAGGAAATTAGCAAAAAAAATGCACACAATTACAACAAAAGGACACAAAACCATGAAAAACAAGCATGACAACAACAAAAGAGGCAATACATCTCAGGTCCCTGACACTTTGGACACTTGCTTTTACACCTGAATATCTATATTTTTCAAAAATCATAATTAGGATTATCTTGGGCAATGTTCATATCTCAAATATTTAACACAAAAACTCATAAAAACAGCATGCATATGCATTTAACTTAAAAAAAACAACAGAAAAACAAAAAAAATATATTAAAATATTCTTAATATTGCACTTTCTTGAAGTTAAAATATAGTTACAGTCAAAACAAATAAAAAATATGTAATACGTTCGGAAGAATGAATGATAAATACATTCAGATTTTTTAAATAATAAATAAAAATACATTTAATCAATATCTGTTGTGTGTGTGTGTGTGTGTGTGTGTGTGTGTGTGTGTGTGTGTGTGTGTTGTCTGTCTGTGTTAAGTGAAATAAAATCAACATCAAATATATACAAATAGACACAAAACGAGAAGTGCAAAACAACCATGAAAAGACATAAAATTAGCAACAACAAAAAAGAAATCTCAGGCCTAATCATAATTAGGATTATCTTGGGCAATGTTCGGATCACAAATATTTAAAACAATAATAATATTTAACAAAACATCATGCATTGAACTTAAAAATATGTATATGCAAATATTTTGAACATTGCATTATCTTTAAGTTAATTAAATGAGAATGAAAATAATATTTAACAAAACATCATGCATTTAACTTAAAAAATATATATTTAAAAACATTTTTTAACATTGCATTATCTAGAAGTTAAAATATAGTAAAGTGAAAGCAAATAAAACATAATAAAAAAAATTAATAAGTACATAAAATGAATAATAAATACATTCGGATGTGTAAAATAATAGATAAAATAAATAAAAATACATTTGATCAAAATATAATTTGAAATTTCTAAACCTGCTGTTTATATATTTAACCTTTTTGCAAAATTATATCACAGTAACATGTGCATCACTGTAAAGGAAGCTGGTTTTATAACACAAGATGAAACATAAGCCTGATTTAAAAACTAAATGTGAGAAAAGTTCTTTCTAAAGTTCCTTCCTAGTTTCCATCATGGTTTGAGGCCGTCGTAGCTGGAAATATCATTTCATTAAAGTTAAGCCGAAGTTAAATTGAGAGCTTGATGTGAAATAAGGACATAAAATAAAAAAATATATGAAACTGTGGAAAATCCAGATCTAAATCTGCATGAAAAAGCTTTTAAGAAATCCTGCAGACAGCCAGACGTTTAAATCAACAAGAGTCAAAAGAAATCTGGGCTGCTCATTTATTCAGCATAATCCCTGCACACACACACAGACACACACACACACACACACACCCCCACTGTGGGGTGTTGTGAGGATACGCTGGTCACCAGTAGAAGGTCAGAGTGGAGCAGCTGCTCCCTCCGGAGCTAAAGAGAACCGTTCTAAGGTCAAACACAGAACCAGCACACACACTGACAGACAATCACAGAACACTTGGTGTGTGTGTGTGTGTGTGTGTGTGTGAGGCTCTGTGCTTCCTTTATGTGGTCAGTTATTAACCCTCTGCAAGTTTTTGCTGATATTTTATTGATTATTTCAGTGTGGATTCAGCATTTTTAATGCAATCGTGTGCGCTTGATGTTTTTTGTGTGATTTTCGTTTTTTTCTGTTTTTATCTGTGTTTTCTGTTTTTTTTTGCCGCTCTGTGTGTTTTTTTTAGTGTGTATTTTTTGTGCTTTTCTGTTTTTTTTGTCATTTTTTGTGTTTTTATGTTTTTTTTTATGTATGTTTTTTTGTGTGTGGTTTTGTATTTTTTGTATTTCTCCTGTTTTTTTGCCATTATTTGTGTTTTTTGTGTGTTTTTGTGTATTTTTTTGTTTTTCTGTTTTTTGCCATTATTTGTGTTTTTAGTGTGTTTTTGTGTATTTATTGTGTTCTTCAGGGTTTTTTTGTATGTGTTTTTTTAAGTGTGTTTTTGTCATTTTTGTGTGCGTTTTTTTCATTTTTTTTAAATCATTTTTTTGTGTTTTTATGTATGTTTTTTTTTGTCTGGTTTTGTATTTTTGTAGGGTTTTTTTTGTGTTTTTATGTTTTTTTGTCATTTTTTGTGCTTTTATGTTTTTTTTATGTATGTTTTGTTTGTGTGTGGTTTTTGTATTTTTTGTGTGTTTTTGTCTGTTTTTTCCAGTAAGTCAAAATGACAAAATAATAAATAAAAACAAATGACACCAATATTTTTAAAGTCGTTTATAACAGGCAGAATGAAAAATAGTAAAAACCTTCAAAATAACTCCAAAGTGGGTTAAAATGAAAGAAATAATTGTCAGATCATGATGAAGTTGTGCTAAGAAAATACCAATATCCTAAATCCTAAATATTATGTCAGACCCCATAGGGTTAACACAAGAACACATCATTTTATTTGTGGTTAGTTTTTGTACATTTCATCATTTATTTCCTCCCTGCAGGACCTCCTGCGCTGCACACGTGTGTCTCTGTGAGGTTTTCTTCTTGCGGTGTGCCAACATCTGTTTCCCATCGCATGTCTCTGTCTTGAGTTTAGTTTCTCCTCTCACCTGTTCCCAGCATGCAAACACACACTACATATGGTGCATGTGTGTGTTTTTCTGTACATGAATGTGAATTTTTAATGTTGCAGTGCATGGGGAGGTCACTCATGTACTTCATTTGAATTCCAGTGTATTATTCATAAAGCCAAAGCTGCAGGATTAGGTCAGCAAGCTCTGCTAAAGGTCACATTCACAACATTAATATAACAGCAAACTAGTATTTGCTATATCAAGATATAGTGGAATAATGGCGTCCGACTGCGTTGAAAAGGGAAGTCAAGGTGGCGTCTGTCAGCTACTATATGTGACGAGCTGTGAATGGGATAAGAACTGTAACTACACCGGCCCAATGAAATGAATGGCCACGATTTATAAAGATGTCTTGAAGGTTTATTTTCTCTCTCTCTGTACTACAGCAGACAGTATGAAAATCTACAATAAATAAAGACATACAAGTTTGAAAACATGCAACTCCCACTCATTGTTATGTATCATTGTAATGTCCGAATCACATAGACACAACAGAAATGGCTGGAATAAATGAACTTCAAATACATCATAAAATATCCATAATAGGGCACATTAAGATCAATTTACATAAACGTGAAACATATAAAAGGAAAGTAACCGTGTGCGCCACTTGAACCACATGTACAATAGTTACTCTGGAGTTGCATGCTCTTCTCTACTGCTCTGACCCATAATGCAACTGAACCATAATAAACTGACCCGGCCTCACATTTCAACCTCACATTTCCCACAATGCCCTCAAATCAGACCCTTATATTTCACAATAAAAGTCCCTCAAAAGGAAATAAATTTTAACCAAACATTTCATCTCAAAGGCATATTTATAAACCTTTTAAACATGTTATTTATTGTATTTTAATAATTTTTTAATCTTAATCTTTTTTATGAACTTGAATGATAATGAATTTGTATGAAACAAAAACAAGCACAAATAAACTGTCTCAGAGACGGTTACAAGAACCATGTGGAGTAAATCCAGACTTAAACTCTGAACCGAGATGTGCTCTAAAGGTCGTGCACAGTACCTTCTGATACTTCCGTCCGTTTACTTTACTTATTTTTTAACATCTTATCATGCATTTTTCCCAAAAACTTAAGGAAGTAGTTTTGTTGCCTAAAATGACCAAACTGCCACCATTTTACAACAGCAAACATTATGTTTTGATACAGATGTGCTAATCTCCTGCCACCAATAGGGGCACTAATTGTGGAAAGAAATAAAACTGTATAATCAAGACATTTTGACCAGAGAATAATTCCATTACATGCAAAACAAAAACTGCCTAGTTGCCACTTTATGTTGCCAACAGTCAACATACCAGCTCAATTTACCCTGATGGGTCTCTCTTCTTTTTCTTTTTTCTTTTAATTTTTCACTAGTCATTAGCCATCTGGAAAAACAACTTTTAGCATTTCACGCTGTGGGAAAATGCTGAGGCACTGCACTAAAGTCTCATAATGTCAGAGAAAAACAGACATTATGTTGGCTGAAATGCCAACAATGACATTTTAATGTCAACAAACGAAAACGAAGTCATGCATATGGAAAAAGGGCAATATATTTGCTTGGTCTGCAGATATTATCAGATATTTTTCCCTCCTTTGATTGTAGATAAAATCAGCATGTATCATGTTATATGTACCAAACAGTCAAAGCTTTGTTTCTGCCCTAAAACCATAAAGGTGTTCTGTTATCCTCTGGCATAAAATAGCTTTTCTATATTTGTTCTTTTTAGTCATTTTGTTTATTTTTTAGTCATTTTGTGTGTCTTTTTTGGTCATTTTTTGTCTTTTTTTATCATTTTGTGTCTTTTTTTGGTCATTTTGTGTCTTTTGTTAGTCATTTTGTTTCTTTTTTTGATCATTTTGTGTCTTTTTTTAGTCGTTTTGTGTCTTTTTTTGATCATTTTGTGTCTTTTTTTAGTCGTTTTATGTCTTTTTTTTGTCATTTTGTGTCTTTCTTTAGTCATTTTTTCTTTTTTTGGTCATTTTGTGTCTTTTTTTAGTCTCTTGGGTCTTTTTTTGGTCATTTTGTGTCTTTTTTTTAGTCTCTTGGGTCTTTTTTTGGTAATTTTGTGTCCTTTTTGGTAATTTTGTGTCTTTTTTGGTCATTTGGTGTATTTTTTAGTCATTTTGTGGCTTCTTTTTGGTCATTTTGTGTCTTTTTTTAGTCATTTTGTTTCTTTTTTTGTCTTTTTTGGTCATTTTGTGTCTTTTTTGATCATTTTGTTGTCATTTTGTGTCTTTTTTTGGTCATTTTGTGTCTTATTTGGTCATTTTGTGGGGGTTTTTTGCAATATTTTTCCTTGGTCTGTAGATATTTTTACCTCCTATGATTGTAGATAAAATCAGCATGTATCATGTTATATGTACCAAACAGTCAAAGCTTTGTTTCTGCCCTAAAACCATAAAGGTGTTCTGTTATCCTCTGGCATAAAATAGCTTTTCTATATTTGCTTTATCGCCCCTCTCTCTAAATTCCCCATTGAGATCATGTTGAGAGCTTTTCCATTGCAAACCACAGCCTCCACTTCCCTCCATGTATATTTCATGCTCTCTGATTCTCGTACTGTATTTCTACATCTGTATAAGTCTATATTTTTACTTTTACCTTCTGAACAATGCAGCCTTTGGCTCTTAGGAAGCATTAAGGTCTGTCAGATGAATCGGAAAAATCACGCTTGGAGAAGGGAATGAAAAGCTCTCAACAGCCACATGAAATCTTAAACACTTCTTCTCTGTTTTTTTCTTTTCTCTCTCCCAGAACAAACTCAAAGGTCTCACTCAGAGGGTGTACAACATTTGAGCTCCGTTTGTAGCCTGTTTGACTTGTTTTTCATGTCGCCTGAGGAATGTTGACTGTCAACAGGGCAGAACTCCAGAAGTGTGAACACAGTTTAGAAAAGTGAGTGTTGAATGAAAAGGAGTTTGGCTTTGTCACTTAGAAAGTGTGAAACCAGTGAATATGCATGGTTTTATGAATAAATTGGAGCCTGTAGAGCGCTCTGTCACTGTGATGCCTCGGAGAAATGTCATCTGAATGTTTTTTTTTCCTTTAAAAGCCACTTTAGAAAAAGCTGAAGTCCAAGTTGACTCATGAGCAAACCTTGCTCTGTGTTACTCACGTTATTCTCCACCTAAATTAAAACTTTTCACTCCTAAAAATATGCATTTTGGTTGGTTTCTTACCTAATTTATTTCAACTCAGTCGACTTTTTCTTTTGTTTAAGCTTTGTGCATCTGCATAGATGCTACACAATTACTCTAAACGCACCAGAAATCATACACATATTACCTCACAAGTCCTCCAGTAACATTAGTAATGGAAACATTTACTTTCATATGAAGCAGCAACATGGTGATAGCATTACATTGCATGTCTGTAATGGAACTATTTTGCATGCACACATAATGATATCAATGCTGGAACTATATTCTTCAGCCCTAAGCATTATTTTAATGATGCATTATTCATTCTGTAGTTGGACAGGCCTAATTTTGACATTTTATTGTTTGGGAAACGTCCAGTTTTGACCAAAAGAGCAATAAATTCTGCATAACTGTGATCGTTTCCTAAACCGAACTACAATTCTACAATGTCATTTATCAAACGCTTTTATCAAAGGGGTGTACAAATGAGAGTTAATACAACACAAGCAAGGATGAAGTCAAGAAACATAGCAGAGTAAGAGCCGTGGGTTCAGTTTGAGTCCATTAGGACACAAGTGCTTTATAGGTCGCAAGATGGTCAGTGAGATACTTGTCGTTTCATCAGTGTAGATCAAGAGTGAAGGTGTTCAGTAAAGAGTTGGATCTTCAGTCTCTTCTTAAAGGTTGATAAGGATTCAGCAGAACGGATGGAGTTTGTAAGGTGGTTCCACCACCTATAGAGGCTCTACAGAGGAGAAGAGTCTGGTTTGAGACATGGAGGTCTTTCACTGGAGGAGCCAGACATCTTTCACTGGAAGAGCGTAGTGGACGGGAGGGTTTGTGGACCTGAACAAAGGAGTTCAGATAAGAAGGAGCTGTGCCTGTTGCTATTTTGTAGGCAAGAGACAAGGCTTTGAATTTGATGCGAGCTGTGGTTGAAGACCAGACGTGCAGCTGCGTTCTGGATCATCTGCAGAGGCTTGTTGGTGCAGCAGGAAGACCTGCCAGTAGAGAATTGCAGTAGTCTAAACGGGAAACCACAAGGGCCTGACACAGGAGTTGTGTCGATTTTCTCGGTCTGGTAGGGTCTGATCTTTGTGATGTTGTACAGGGAGAATCGACAAGATCGGGCAATTGAGGAAACATGAACCTTGAAGATCAGTTCGTCATCAATCATGACACCCAAGTTTCGTGTAGAGCTTGTGGGCACAAGTTGCATTGATCCAAGCTGAAGATTGATAGGCTGATATAAGGTTGGACGGGGTGGATTGACGAGGAGCTACGTCTTTGGGAGGTTAAGCTGAAGGTGGTGTTCTGTCATCAATGTGGAGATGTCCACAAGAAAAGCAGAGATACGAGCCGAGACTGTGGGGTCGTTTGGTGGGAAGGAAAGGAACAGCTGGGTATCATCGGCATAACAACGGTATGAGAAGCCCAACATCAGTGGCTTTGCAGATCTAGTCCTGATAGAATGTGGTTTTAGCTGATTTGATGCAAGAGGTGAAAGAAGTTAGGAGATGTTGATAGTTGCTGAGGTCAGGGGTGTTCCTGGATTTGCGCCATTTTCTCTCTGCCGCTCTGAGCCCTGCCCTATGTTCTCTGATGACTTCAGTGAGCCAAGGGGTTTTGTTGTGTAAACCTTATCAAATAATCATCTCTTCACAAATTGTGTTTAGGAAACGCTCCTGTGTGTCATATCAGAGAGACTGGAACAAATAACCTTTGTGGTCCTGTAGGGTTTTTAGTTTAACTAAACTGCTCCATCTTGCCCTTTCCTGAACTCTTGACACTTGACTATCAGCTTCAAGCAGTTGAATTATAAATCCTTTGAAATAGCTGAATAAATATCTTCAAAACATGACTTGCGGGTCATTCAAAGGCCAATTTATGCAAACCTGTCCTAAAATTAGTTCCACCACTAAGTTTGCTGAAAATCCTCTTGCAAGTGTTGATTTAATGAGCTTATATTTTGTGCTGTTGCCCTCGATATGGAAATGTCTTTGGCAGATGGTGAATCCCAAACACGGAGCACTTTCTCCGGGCGAGCAGCTCCTGTTCTGCAGCGCAGCACGCTGCTTCAAACCGCTAATGAAGCTAATGAACATGACACACACATGCACTAGTGCATGTGTGCATGCCACAGGACAGAGGGGCGGGTTTGAAGTAAATAAACAACGAGAGTAAATGTGGAATTGATGTTCAGATGTTTGTCAAGAGGCAAAACATCTGTTTGTTTCACTAAGCAGCAACGGTACTCTGCTCCTCTGCTGCAAAGCTTTTCTCCTCCAATCTGCAGTGTCTTTTCTTGATCATTTTGTGGTCAATTTGTGTCTTTTTTAGTCATTTTGTTTCTTTTTTGGGCCATTTTGAGTCTTTTTTTGGTCATTTTTTGTCTTTTTGGTCATTTTGTGTCTTTTTTTTGTCATTTTGTGTCTTTTTTTGTCATTTTGTGTCTTTTTTGGGTAATTTTTTGTCTTTTTTGGTCATTTTGTGTCTTTTTTTGGTCATTTTGTGTCTTTTTTTGGTCATTTTGTGTCTTTTTGGTCATTTTGTTGATCATGTTGTGGTCAATTTGTGTCTTTTTTGGTCATTTTGTTTCCTTTTTTTGGTCAATTTGTGTCTTTTCTGGTCAATTTGTGTCTTTTTGTAGTCATTTTGTTTCTTTTTTGGGCCATTTTGAGTCTTTTTTTGGTCATTTTTTGTCTTTTTGGTCATTTTGTGTCTTTTTGTCATTTTGTGTCTTTTTTGGGCCATTTTGTGTCTTTTTTGTCATTTTGTGTCTTTTTTTTGGTCATTTTTTGTCTTTTTTGGTCATTTTGTGTCTTTTTTGAGCCATTTTGTGTCTTTTTGGGGTAATTTTTTATCTTTTTTGGTCATTTTGTGTCTTTTTTTGGTCATTTTGTGTCTTTTTTTTGGTCATTTTGTGTCTTTTTGGTCATTTTGTTGATCATTTTGTGGCCAATTTGTGTCTTTTTGTCATTTTGTTTCCTTTTTTGCCCATTTTGTGTCTTTTTTTTTATCATTTTGTGGTCAATTTGTGTCTTTTTTGGTCATTTTGTTTCCTTTTTTTGGTCAATTTGTGTCTTTTCTGGTCAATTTGTGTCTTTTTGTAGTCATTTTATGTAATTAATTAAAGTATCAAGTTGTTACTTTCCAAGGAGTCTCTGACTTGAAGCTGACTGTTACACACTCAGGAGGTCAGAATGGACCTTTAGACTTAAAGCAAAGGACGTAGATTAAAAGGAACAATAAAATATACAAAAAAATGAAGAAAAAAGTTATGACAGAACAACTGAAAGGTAAAATCTATTAATGAAACAGTCTATTATCAGACAAGCTTCTTATGCTCATGAGGTTGTAATCCTTTTCTGGGACTCGTCCTAATGTGGGATTGAGATCTTTGGTTCTTTTGGGTAAAACACACACAGTTAGTCAGTTTTTCCGCTGTGTTTCCAGGAGCCTGTGGCTATCTTAAGCAGTTTTCTGGCAAGTGTAAAACCAAACAATCTTCATGTGCTCCAACTTTCCAGTAGTGATCTTCTGTCTACACATGTCGAGTCTTAAGCATGACCAGAATATCACCAGATTTCAGATGTCAGTTCCTGGCAGCAGCCAGCGTCTCTTACTCATAAAGATTATGAATCAGGAGAAGATATTCGCAGCATATTTCTGTCGAGGTGGAGCAAACATGAACAGTTTTACAGGCGTAAGTGTAAAATGAGGAGTACGTTTTTAAAACATGACTGTAATATCCACCCAATAGTTGGTGTACTACAGTTTTGAAGCCTTGAATTTGGCATTTTGGAGGAGACGGGAGAGGGATCTGGCTGCAGATCTGCACTGTGTGAAGCCTTTCAAAATAAAAGTGAGCATACTGGAAGCACATGTTTATTTCTTGGCTCTTTATTTTATGTATACATTGTGAAAATGTTTGTGTATTGATGCGTTCAATTAAAAAGATAAAAACATTTTTTATATCTTTCCAGTTCAACTAGATAAGGTGAAAAAACACAAGAAAATATCAAAATAAATGCCAAACAAAAAAGAGAGTCTGGCTGCAGACCTGCACTGTGTGGGCTGGAAGATGATTTGAAGCCTTTCAAAATAAAAGCGAGTCTACCGTAAGCATGTATTTTTCGTTCCCCGTGTGAAGTGTGGAGACCACGAGGTGAGTAAAAGTCAAGTGACAACAACTTTTCGTCATATGAAGAAACGGAAACAGTCTTAATCACTAGAACGTTAAGTTGCACACTATACATTATTATACATTGCCCTGTAAAGTTATTTTAATTTGAAAGAATCGGGTTTTGGACTTTTTTTTTTAAGTACACATAAACATATTTACACATAAAATGTATACATAAAATAAAGAGCCAAGAAACAAATACAGTGAATGGAAAATACGTGCTTCTGGTAGACTCGCTTTTATTTTGAAAGGCTTTAAATCAACTTCCGGTCCTCACAGTGCAGGTCTGCAGCCAGACTCTCTTTTTTGTTTGGTTTTTATCTTGATATTTTCTTGCGTTTTTTCATCTTATCCAGTTGAACTGGAAATATATAAAAATGTTTTTATCTTTTTAATTGAACACATCAATACACATAAAACTTTTTGCAATGTATACATAAAATAAAGACCCAAGAAATAAACACGGGCTTCCAGTATGCTCGCTTTTATTTTGAAAGGCTTCGAATCAACTTACGTTTCCGGTTTTGTAACCACAAAATACAGTTTCAGTTAGTTATCATTTATAGTTTCTCTCGTTTTTATTTTTATTTCAGTGAACGAAAAAAAAATTTAAATTCTAGTTGTATTTCGTTAGTTTTTGTTAACTATAATAACCTTGTTTTGTAGTTCATCAAACTCTTAATTTGTGCAAAACTTTGTTTATGACCAAACATCTGAAAATGCAGTTATGATATAACTTATTATACATAATAAGTTAATGTTTGCATGCTTACACCCGAAGCAATAATACTGGTAAACACAACCATGTCCCCTCTGTCAGCATGTCTGCAGACTCTCTTCTCTAAAGCTGACAACATGATTCCATAACAGTCATAAAGCGTTCAGCGCTGCCATATAATTATGGTCTGGTGTTTCTTATTGTATCAGAAAGATCTGTTTTCTGTGTCAATAGTCGTCTTTATGACGGGGAATAAAAGGATAATTTCCTCTGTAATTTGATCAAGAAAGTTTTTCTCAGCATGCACAATTTAGTTAAGTAAAGGCTTGAACTATCACAGAGAAATACAAATTTGCATGTAATTGCACCCTCTGTGGGCGTCCACAGAGACAGTATCCCATTCACTGTTAGTGCTTCAAACACACACTGGATGACACAGCAAACTGAGGTCCAAATGACAAAAAAAAACTAAATTACTTAAAATGGAAACAAAATGACCAAAAAAAGACACAAAATAACCAAAAAAGACACAAAATTAGTTAAAAAAAGACAGAAAATCACCCAAAAAAGACAAAATAGACAAAAAATTATTTAAAAAAGACACAAAATGACTGAAGAAACACTAAATTACTTTAAATAGACACAAAATTACAAAAAGACACAAAATTACCAAAAAAGATACAAAATTATTTAAAGACACAAAATTATTTAAAAAGACACAAAATTATTTAAAAAGACACAAAATTATTTAAAAAGACACAAAATTATTTAAAAAAGACACAAAATGACAAAAAAAAAAGACACAAAATGACTGGAAAAACACTAAATTACTTTAAATAGACACACAATTACAAAAAAATACACAAAATTAACAAAAAAGACACAAAATTATTTAAAAAGACACAAAATTACCAAAAAAGACACAAAATTATTAAAAAAGACATCAATTTGTTCCAGATGTGCTTTTTTGTCATTTTGTCTCTTTTGTAATTTTGTGTCTATTTAAAGTAATTTTGTGTTTTTTCAGTCATTTTGTGTCTTTTTTTGGTAATTTTGTGTCTTTTTTTGGTAATTTTGTGTCTTTTTTTGGTAATTTTGTGTCTTGTTTGGGTGATTTTCTGTTTTTAAAAAAAATAATTTTGTGTCTTTTTTGGTAATTCTGTGTCTTTTTTTGGTCATTTTGTTTCTATTTTAAGTAATTTAGTCTTTTTTCTGTCATTTTGTGTCATTTTTTCTTCTCAGCATGCACAATTTAGTTAAGTAAAGGCTTGAACTATCGCAGAGAAATACAAATTTGCATGTAATTGCACACTCTGTGGGCGTCCACAGAGACAGTATCCCATTCACTGTTAGTGCTTCAAACACACACTGGATGACACAGCAAACTGAGGTTCTGGGAAAAAAAGCACGTCGGGAACAAATTGATGGCAGATGTGACTGGAAATATAAGTTTAAACTCTTAAACTGCGACCGAATGATCACTTGTGATTTGCATCAGGAGTTGACAGAGTGAATGTTTGACATATTGGAGGCTACAGCGTGGTGTGATGGCGGTGGCGGTAAACAATAAGACAGTTGCTCTCTGACGGGGGAATAAAGAGGACGGATGCTGATGCAGCCGTTCTGACCACAGATGAGGGCCAACACGCCCTGCTGGATGGTTCCTTCACTGAGGACATGAATAAAGAGTTTTAACTCAGGGAAAACTGAAGTAGAGAAGCAGGATTTTATTTAACATTGATTTTACAACTTTTGCTTTGATGTATAAAGGGAATAAATAATGCAGCAGTGTTCTTGTAGTGCTCTTTAAGGTATAACAAGCTTGGTTTTTCTAAAAGAAACTTAGTGCAAAGAGACTTTCTCCCCTTAAAACGCCAATATAAGTTTGTACATGCAGCAAAATACGTGATACCATGATCATTTTTGGAGAAATTCAGAGATTATAATGGGTGTGTATTGCACGGAATGTTCGTGTCACAGTGTGTGATGTCATCAAGCAGAGTGTAGAGGGAGAGAAGAAATTGTCAAAAAATAAATTTAAAAACTGCGCTCCAGGCCGCAAATTCCACTCTACAGAAATAATTTATACATAGAAATGTAGGAAAATTAGTCTTCTCCCTCACAATCCTCTGGTAAAGCTGTCAGAGTTATAGTTTGGGCGTAGGACGCACAGATGATCCACCAACACCACCAACAGCCTCATTGGCTCCCATATTAAAAACGCAGGAAGATTTCTGAAAAGGGGAGGTGTAACAGTTTTTTTAGATCGCTCTCACAAAGCTATTTTTTAATTTTTCTTAAAAAACAAACACATGTAGACGTTCAGGAAGAACTCAGGATGCTCAAAGTGAAGTCGGATCAATGATAGGTATTATGGTTTTGCCAAAAATGCTTTCTGTTCGAGGCCAGAAATTCCAGTCTGTCCACCTCTGTTCTGGAACATTGGCAGTTGGTGGCAGTTAATTCTGTTGATTGCTCTGCTCTGATTGGTCCTTTGATCTTGTGTCTTTTTGTGTCTTTTTTAAAAATAATTTTGTGTCTCTTTTGGTAATTCCGTGTCTTTTTTTGGTCATTTTGTTTGTTTTTTAAGTAATATAGTTTTTTTTCTGTCATTTTGTGTCTCTATTTAAAGTAATTAAATGTTTTTTTCAGACATTTTGTGTCGTTTTTTTGGTAATTTTGTGTCTTTTTTTGGTAATTTTGTGTCTTTTTTTAAGTAACAAACGGCGGACTTTCACCAGGAGAAGTAAGAAGGAGCAAAAGTAAATTACGCATTGTGACCAACACTCATATATTTGTTGTGGTCTGTATTTAAGGTCTATTCTGTCGTTTAGGTTGGAGATCTGGTTGAAGTATGTGAAAGTGCCTTTTTCATAGTAGGAAACATCCCCAGCTCTGCTTTCTGTCATTCATCGTCCAAGGGCGACGTCTGTCCTCTCAAATATAGCAAGAAACTGTTCTAACAGCCTGTGTGACTACAAACATTACACCGCCCCCATCAGCCTTGAACACCTCTTTAATTCCATATAAGCTGCATAATTCAGATATGATTGCAGTCAACACTTTATCCTGCGGCTTCTTTTAAGAGCTACTATCCAAGGCCAGACACAGTTTTATAAAGCTGTAAAAGAGAATAGAAGAAGAGGTGGGAGGTTTAGATGCTTCTTGGAGAAAAAAAAAAAGGTTAGATCAAGCCACAGGCTGTATTTGATGATGGGTTTAAAGTGATTTTATCTGAATTTATGGCAGATATATTCTGTTTCTGTGCTCCCGCTCTTCTCGTCTCATTGACACAGAGAGGGCTGTCTGTGAGAGCTGTATATTGTGATTTTTATGGTGCTGTGCATAGCATTTTAACGTCCAGACATTAATTCTGATACATTTGTAAAATTGCCATAAACACATGCACTGCAAAAAAAGAAAAGTTGGGTGAACTCAAGATTTCAAGGCAACAAACTTCGATAAAGTTTTAACTTGGACAATTAAACTAACTATTTTAAGTTTTGTTTTTGAGTTTGTTCAACTCTGAATTCAGATTTTTGTCAACTCAACTATAAGTTGTACTAACTTATAATTTTACATTGTAATAACTTTTAATCCTTACTTCTGCTAACTTCTGCAATGTGCTGAATTGGCACGATTGTAACGCCGCTATGAAATGTCAGCTAATGTTGCGACCACAATTTTGAGTTAGCATTGATACGCTAATGGATACTCTTGTAGCTGTAACAAGCAGCGCGGCTAGCATTAGTTAGCCGCTAGCGTCAGTTAGCCACTAGAATCAATTAGCCGCTAGTCTCAGTTAGCCGCTAGCTTTCGCTAATGACCGAATTTCACCGATTTCCCGCATTTCACAACAAAGAAATAAGAGTTATCAGAACTATTGTCCCTTTTATGAGTTAGCATTAATACGCTAATGACTACCTAGCTGTAACAAGCAGCGCCGCTAGCATCAGTTAGCCGCTAGCATCAGGTAGCCGCTAGCACCAGTTAGTCGATAGCTTTCGCTAATGACCGAATTTCACCACTTTCCCGCATTTCACAACAAAGAAATAAGAGTTATCAGAACTATTGTCCCTTGTTGTGAACCCCAACTTAAAGATATAAGTAACAACAACTCACCAACTTGTTTTTGAGCAGACAACTGGCTTCCTTTGTTGTGCTAACTTACATTATTGCCCTAAATGTCAATAATTTATATTTCCAAGTTTTACCAACTTTAAATCACTGTTTAAGGCCAAAAAACACAAGTTGTCTTTTTTGCAGTGTGCCAGAGGGAAACTCATCCTGTAGCTCATTTTAACGTCTAGACATTAATGCTGATACATTTGTAAAATTGCCATAAACACATAAACACGCCCTGGCTGAGAGGATCAGCAGCCATTAGTCATTGAGCCGGCTTCATTGATTGCTTAAAACAAGATTGCTTGCTCCCGCTGCAGACTTTCAGCCTCACATTAACTGACCTTGTCCTTGCAGATCTACTGCCAAAAGGCTCCTGTCATTTATAATCCTTGCTGCTGCTCTTTAAACAAAAAGCAGCATAGAGGGCATCTCACTCTCTGTGCATAAAGAAAAGCAATAATGTGGAATGCAGCCTTATTTTCATGGGGAAGCTATTGTCTTTATAGGCTGTTTGTGTGCAGGATATCTGGATTCCAGCAGGGTAGAAGTGCTTACCAGAGACTCCTAAAAGAGGCTGCTAATGTGCAGAGTGCAAGGTAGCGATTAAAAAAAGAAAGGCAGTGGTATTTTCTAACACATTGCATTTTAAAACAACACCAAAAGACTTCTCCGGCTCCAGGGTCCTCATGGGACTGTAAAGTTAAACACAACACAAACTAAGATTGTTGGATGGATAAAAAAAACTTTTTTTAACCACTAGTGGCTTTGATTACTCTTCTGGAGTGATTTTAGAGGGAAATTAGGGAGTTTAGTACACTGTTTGACTCACATGACACCAATTTATTCATATAATACTCTATTTCTTTTAGTATTATATGAGTATTTGAGTATTGATACTTCTATCAATCCAGCTATTGATCTAATATGTTATTATTAATTCATGCTAAAATAAGGAGGCTTTCCTATGTTGAAATGTGAATAAGATCGTGTCCAGCCTTCGTGGCTGTTGTTGACTTATGGCCTTCGCTTTGCATGGTAAAGTCCTAATTTGCATTTGTATATAAAATGACAAACTGCTTCACTGTAATGCAGCCTGAGGGGTCAAAGGTCACGGGCATCTGATGTTGGTTTTCAGCTCTTTGCCTCTTACATGCAGAGATTTCTCCGGATTCTTTGAATCTTTTAATGTTTTATTGACTCTAGATAGATAGAAATCCTTGAGTTACTTCGGATTGTACTTAGAGAAATGTTCTTAAACTATTGGATTAGCAGCGCGCACAGTTTTTTCACAAAGTCCTGAACCTCGTCCCATCTTTTGCCCCATTCATTCCAAACCGTTGATGATCACTGTGAAACCAGTAAACCAGTGAACCTGTTTACCTTTAGGTTCCAAACAGGATTCTTGTTGCAAGCAGCAAAATTCAGAATAAGACAAAGTTTATTAGTTTGACCAATAAATAGATTAACTTTGCACATCCATGCATCCATCCTTTTTCTTCCACTTATCCGGGCCGGGTCGTGGGGGCAGCAGACTAAGCGACGTCCCTCTCCCCTGCAGCGTTTTCCATCTCTTCCATGGGGGATCCTGAGGCGTTCCCCGGCCAGGCCAGATATATAATCTCTCTCTAGTGTGTTCTGAGTTAGTTTGCTGAAGCAATTTTATGTATATTTAACTGAAAACTGCAGTGTTTTGTTTAGGTTTATGACAGTGTCCTAACTTTTTAAATTCATGTTTGTATTAAGATCGTGACAGGATTCTGGTTTTCCACTCACCATCCAGTCTCCCACTACTGTACTTACTGAATTAGCACTAAATGTTGACATTAGACATGATAAAAAATAAGTTTGACCCGTTGATGATGCTGGTTGCAAAGTCAAAGGATCACCAAAATGTTTCAGGTTCATCCTGGAACGTCTGCAGAAACTTCCATGATAATGCATTCATTTTTTTTATGTTTCATTGAGGTTAAATCAGGGGTCTCAAACTCAAATTACTTGGGGGCCGCTGGAGGCAGTATCAAAATGACCAAAAAAAGACACAAAATTGCAACAACAAAAAAAGGACACAAAATGACCGAAAAAACCCCACAAAATTAAAAAAAAAAGACACAAAATTACAAAAAAGACACAAAATGACAGAAAAAAATGACTTGAATAAGACACAAAATGACCAAAAAAAGACACAAAATGACAGAAAAAAACACAATAACTTAAAAAAGACACAAAATGACCAAAAAAAACCCACAAGATGACCAAAAAAAAGACACAAAATGACCAAAAAGACACAAAATTACATAAAAAGACACAAAATTATTAGAAAAAGACACAAGTACTAAAAAAAGACACAAAATTACCAAAAAGAGACAAGTTTTTTTTTAAATGACACAAAAGTACTAAAGAAAAGACACAAAATTATTAGAAAAAGACACAAAATTACCACACAAAAAAAGACACAAAATGACATTCCATAACATTTTCACTTCTTGCGGTAACAACAACACGGCAGTTAATAATAATAATAATAATAATAATAATAAACGCTCTGGTAGCAGCTTAGCAGCTGCCTTTCTTTTTGTTAACGTCGTCATAGAAACGAGCGAAACAAAGCTCCAGCGTGAGGAACGTCTGCAGAAACTTCCATGATGATGCATTCAATAACTGTTGGACTAACAGACATACTGACCGGCTTTTCATATCTATAGCCGCTCCACTATCACGGCTAAAAATACGGAGCAAAGGATCATATAAGAGATCAGATCCCAGAGGGGAAAACCCATGTAAAGAGAGACGCCATAATGCCATAACCAAAAAAAGCTCTCCAGTAGATTACAAGCTTCTGTGGCTTCTCTGCCTCAGAGTTTAGTAATTCATGAGGAATCCTTTTCTTCTCCTCACTGGGAACCTGGAGGAGGACACTTGGAAAATTAGAGGGAAAAATGGAGCTTTGGAAAAATATGGAGAAAAGAAGAAGATGGAAAAAGTGGAGAACAGACGACACACAGCTCAGCAATGAAATATTAATATGCCCACTGTGTATGGCATGGGCATCTCTGCCTTTTCTGTCAGACTCATTTCCTGTTGTAAAAAGTGGAGCCGTGCTTATATTACACTGTATGCATGAATCGGTTAAATACTTCCACACAAACCCAAAAGTTTTTACTGCCGGCATCTGCATTTATGTGCATTTTTGTGCAATTTCCTCAGGCTTTATAAACACAGAGCCGGCTGGCTGCGGGACAATAAGAAATGTCAGGAACCACTGGAGGCAGTATCAAGATGACCAAAAAAGACACAAAATTACTAAAAAAAAAAGACACAAAATTACTGAAAAAAAACTAAATTACTTAAAAAAGACACAAAATAACCAAAAAAAGACACAAAATTACTAAAAAAAAAAGACAAAAAATGACAGAATAAAAGTTACTGAAATAAGACACAAAATGACCAAAAAAGACACGTTATTACAAAAAATGACAGAAAAAAAGTTACTTAAATAAGACACAAAATGACCAAAAAAGACACAAAATTATTTAAAAAGACACAAAATGACAGAAAAAAACACAAAATGACCAAAAAGACACAAAATGACAAAAAAAGACACAAAATGACCAAAAAAAGACACAAAATGACCAAAAAAAGACACAAATTTTCCAAAGAAAGACACAATTATTAGAAAAAGACCCAAATTTTCCAAAAAAAAGACACAAAATGACCCCAAAAATACACAAAATTGCAAAAAAAGACACAAAATTATTAGAAAAAGACAAAATTACCAAAAAAAGACACAAAATTACCCAAAAAAAGACCAAAATTACCAAAAAAAGACACAAAATTATTAGAAAAAGACAAAATTACTAAAAAAAAAAGGCACAAAATGACATTCCATAACATTTCTACTTCTTCTGGTGACAACAACTCGGCAGATAATAAACTGTGCGGTCGCAGCTTCTCCTCTTCTCTCTCAGTAAGTTTCCCCTCCAGAGAAAAGCAGAAGCAGACACTTCTTCCCCCTGGAAAGCTGCAGTGATTCAGCAGTCAGCAGTGTGCAGAGCGTTTTGTGATGTTTGATTGTGCTGATAGAGTGGGAGGACTATTGAGGAGTAGACATGGAGGCGTTCAGAGCAGATAAGCACATGTCATAAACTTATTTGACTGGTCGGCTGCAGATAGCTTGGCTTTCTTATCGCTGTCTCTTTATGCTTGTTAGCCTTCAGACATTTCTGAACATTTCTACACTTCGATAACAGCCGAATATGTTAAAGTTGTCATCATTTCAGACCAAGAAAGTGAAAGATTAGGGGAGGAAAAGCAATCTGCAAAACCTGACTGAAAGGATGCTGTAGAACAGCGTTGCACAAACTTTTTTAGCTGTGCACCCTCTTCTACGTCCCACATCTTCAAAAAAAACAAAATGCAATAAGCTTTTTTATCGCCAAATTAAAGGCAGCATGTTTAATCATGCTCAAATGACCAGAACACACATATAATTAAATAATCACCATCACAACAATGAGCTCTCGCATTTGAATTAATCTGAAACAGTTTCAATGTGATGCAACAAAGTTATGCACAAGCTTCCACTTTTAAGAGCAAAGAGGATGATGAAAGCAGATACGTTTAAATGAGCGTGGGGCTAAACAACCCCGTCATCGTAACACGGATTGGAAAAATGGAAGAAGGTAACTTCTTCTACGCTTCATTTTAAGATGAAGTTACCAAAAATACATGTAAAAATGACCGAAAAAGACACAAAACAAGCAAAAATAAATGCAAAAATGATCAAAATAGACAAAAATTTACCAAAAATTTATGCAAAACTTACCAAACAACCAAAAATAGATGCAAAAATTATCAAAATGGACAAAAATTGACCAAAAATACATGTAGAAATTACCAAACAACCAAAAATAGATGCAGTAATGCCCAAAATAGATGAAAAATTATCAAAATAGACCAAAATTGACCAAAAATACATGTAAAAATTACCAAACAACCAAAAATAGATGAAAAATTATCAAAATAGACCAAAATTGACCAAAAATATATGTAAAAATTATCAAAATAGACAAAAATTGACAAAAAATACATGTAAAAATTACCAAACAACCAAAAAGAGATGCAAAAATGATCAAAATAGACACAAAATGACCAAAAATACATGTCAAAATTACCAAAAATAGATGCAAAAAATATCAAAATAAACAAAAATTGACCAAAAATACATGTCAATATTACCATACAACCAAAACAAGATGCAAAAATGATCAAAATAGACAAAAATTTACCAAAAATACATGTAAAAATTACCAAAAATAGATGCAAAAATGATCAAAATAGACAAAAATTTACCAAAAATACATATAAAAATTACCAAACAACCAAAATTAGATGCAAAAATAGTCAAAACAGACAAAAATTACCAAAACTACATGTAAAAAATACCAAACAATCAAAAATAGATGCAAAAATGAACAAAAAATGACACTAAATTGAATATCCTGCTGTAGAAGGGAGCAGGAGGCTCTGGAGGAGGAGGTGCAGCAGAGCAAAGTAGCTCGGTGCTGAAAGAGAAGCAGAAGTGACAGCCAGGTTCTCATATCCTATAATTATAGCTCCGCCATCACTTCTCCTCTCTTCACCTCCTGTCCTGTCATCTCTCCTTTTTAACCCTCAACCTCTCCACACTCTCCCTCTCTCCCCTCCACTCTCGCCCTGTCATCTGTCACTTCCTGCTCCTCCTGCAGGGATCTGGGCCACTCGGCGTTTAGTGCTCAGCCAGAGGAAATGCTGGGCTGTTAGCTGGCCCAGCAGGCTCAGACCTCCTCCTTCTCCTTCTCCAGGCTGCAAGAGGATCCATGTTTTGTCACACACAACTGCTGTAGCAAGGCAGGAATCCAACTGGATTCAGGCTGAGAGATGCACTTAACTCTGCCACTGGGGCTTTTATTTTGGAGTTTGCAAAGAGGCTACGTGCACTTTCCTTATACCAAAAGAAATGTCAAAATACGATGATACAGACATGACAAAATTACATTTAAGTGTGTTTCTATAGCAACAAATAACTAAATAACAATGCAATCCCATACAAAACATTCTGTATTTATGCAGGTAATGATGTTAAGTTTTTGTGAAGAAGTTGTTGATTCAACTTCATAGTCAATAGACATAAAAACAACCATGACGAGAGATGCAAAACAACCTCAAAGACAAAAAACAACTAACTTGGGATTTAAAAAGAGTACAGTGAGATAAAAACTACCATAAAAATGACTCAAAACAGCAACACAGAGATAGAAAACAACTCCAAACACAAAAAAGACTACCAAGAGACACACAACCACAAATAGATGCAAAACGACCATAAAGAGATGCAAAACAACCACAAAGAGACACAAAACAACCACAAATAGACGCAAAACAACCACAAAGAGACACAAAACAACCACAAAGAGACACAAAACAACCACAAAGGGACACAAAACAACCACAAATAGATGCAAAACGACCACAAAGAGATGCAAAACAACCACAAAGAGACACAAAATTACCAGCCTTTTTGTTCCATAATCCGTCCAGGGCTCCATGAAGTTTTCAGGTCTAGTTAATAAAACTTTCAGTTAGTCAAGTTTTAAGCTCAACTTTGTCTACCCAATTTATGAGCAATATTCCAAGTGCATATTTACATATAACTGTGTTAAATGAGCATAGTATTATATAATATTGTCTCATATTGATCGCAGGCCCCTGAATTTAATCAAATCCAAATTGTATCATGGCAGACTTTGTGATATCAGCAAATATTGTATCCATTTTGAAAGAATTAATAAAGTATGGCTTCGTGACAAAATCTCTTTCTCAACTATTTCCTTTACTTCCAGGGTTTTGTGTCATAAAGTAGCTCCACTAAATCTTTTAGTTTCCTCTATAAAATCTTATATTTTCAGCGTGCCGGTGCAGCCCGATGTGTTTTACGTCTTGTTTATGAAATCCGACCTGAAGCTGCTCTCCTAAACCTGATGTATGTCACTCTGTCGGCCCCAAATAAAACGGGAAAATCTCCATTCACATCCTACAGACTAAAGTGAGATAAAAACTACCATAAAAATTACTCAAAACAGCTACACAGAGATAGAAAACAACTCCATACACACGAAGAGACCACCAAGAGACACAAAACAACCACAAAGAGATGCAAAACAACCACAAATAGTTGCAAAACGACCACAAATAGATGCAAAACAACCACAAAGACATGCAAAACAACCACAAAGAGATGCAAAACAACCACAAAGAGATGCAAAGCAATCTCAAACAGATGCAAAACAACCACAAAGAGATGCAAAACAACCACAAAGAGATGCAAAACAACCACAAATAGTTGCAAAACAACCACAAAGAGATGCAAAAAAACCACAAAGAGATGCAAAACAATCAAAAATAGATGCAAAACAACCGCAAAGAGATGCAAAACAATCGCAGAGAGATGCAAAACAACCACAAACAGATGCAAAACAACCACAAAAAGATGCAAAACAACCAAAAATGGTTGCAAAACAATCACAAATAGTTGCAGAACAACCACAAAGAGATGCAAAACAACCACAAATAGTTGCAAAACAACCACAAATAGTTACAAAACAACCACAAATAGATGCAAAACAACCACAAAAAGATGCAAAACAACCAAAAATGGTTGCAAAACAATCACAAATAGATGCAAAACAACCAAAAATGGTTGCAAAACAATCACAAATAGTTGCAAAACAACCACAAATAGTTGCAAAACAACCACAAAGAGATGCAATCTCTTTCTCAACTATTTCCTTTACTTCCAGGGTTTTGTGTCATAAAGTAGCTCCACTAAATCTTTTAGTTTCCTCTATAAAATCTTATATTTTCAGCGTGCCGGTGCAGCCCGATGTGTTTTACGTCTTGTTTATAAAATCCGACCTGAAGCTGCTCTCCTAAACCTGATGTATGTCACTCTGTCGGCCCCAAATAAAACGGGAAAATCTCCATTCACATCCTACAAGCTAAGGCAACATCCACACAACAACTTTTAAGTGGTGAATCAATATTTCACAAAGTCTCCTGTGCTGCCCTGGGCTGCAGAGGGCCTTCACCAAACAATAGGATCCTGACCTGCATTATTCATCCCTTACTCATTCACTCCTTCCCGACTCAGACACAGAGCACACAGGGGAATCCAACTTTCCCAAACTAAACTTCAGATAAGAAAACCTTTCAAAACATCTGCCTCTCCATCCTCCAATCTCTGTGGTATTTTGAGTCACCCTGTACCCTCCCTAATAATGTTAACCACCATGAATAATGCATGGCTGATTCATATCTCAGCCGGGCGATGCCACAAGGTTCCACCGAATGTCAGCAAGTAAAGCAAACACATTTTATTGTGCATTTTTTACAAGCTATCGTTGTTTAGCAATTTAATTTACAGATGGTCAGAAAATGTGTCAAAATTACCAAAAAAAACACAAAATTACTAAAAAAAAAAGACACAAAGTGAGAGAGAAAATGTTTCCTTAAATAAGACACACAATGACCAAAAAAGACGCAACATTATTTAAAAAAAAAAAACACACAAATTTACCAAAAAAAATACACAATATTACTAAAAAAGACACAAAATTATTAGAGAAAGACACAAAATGACTAAAAAAAGAAACAAAATTACTAAAAAAAAAAAGACACAAAATGACTAAAAAAAGAAACAAAATGACTTAAAAAAAAATACACAAAATGACCAAAAAGAGACACAAAATGACAAAAAAAATACACAAATTTACTAAAAAAGACACAAAATTATTAGAAAAAGACACAAAAATTACCAAAAAAAAGACACAAAATTACCAAAAAAAGACACAAAATTACTAAAAAAAAAAAAAAAAAGACAAAATGACCAAAAAGAGACACAAAATGACCCACAAAATACACAAATTTACTAAAAAAGACACAAAATTATAAGAAAAAGACACAAAATTACAAAAAAAGACACAAAATTACAAATTACATTTTATTGTGCTTTTCTTTTTACAATCTATCATTGTTTAGCAATTTAATTCCCAGATGCCCAGAGAGCACATGAACCCAGCTTTGCATCACACATTCAATTACATCAAAAAAAAGTGTAAAAACCCATCTAAGCTGAGTAATAGATACAGGTCTATATTTGGAAGTACTCCAATCATCATTAAATCTAAGTTTGGGGATCCAATAAGCGTAACTCAGTTATTACAAAATGGCTCAAATACTGGCAGCAGATTTTTAATGAACTTGACATTTACTGCTTCATGGCTTTTAGTAGGTTTCCCCTAATGTCTTTTCATAACGTGTAATTAGGCACGGACTTTAGATAATGTGTGCGTGCAAAGGTTCCTAACAGAGGAGATGAGGATAACTCAGTCTCAATCAGTGTATTATCTCTGCTCCAGACCATTACTGCAGCCGACTACCTAATAGCCTCACAATTAGATGTGGAGCTGATTGCACATTGATTAGAAGCGAACGAGGGCAGCGGATGTCAATCGCAGCATCCAAAGTGACTTTAAAGAGCGCTGAGAGAGACAGCAGGAGGTTTTCTGAATGCAAAGATGTGTGATAGGTGATATTTTACCCTCCATGCCTGTCGCTACAGCTAACCTCATCTTAATGTCAGAATAAAAGCACCTGACTTCTCTTTAGAGGAAGTGTTGAAATATTTCACCTTTTATTAAAATAACACCACAATCAAAGCACTGCTGTGTCCGACAGAGCAGCTAGCATATAGCTATAGTCATTTCTAACCATTATCACAATATTTTCTGATCTTTTCCTAGAGAAAATCCTTGAAAATGCTTTAATTTAAATGTTGTATTTTTAAGGTTTAAAAAGTGCTTGGATTAAAAAAAAAATAGCCTACTGTTTGGCTGATATATACATTTACAGTGTTTAATTGTTACTGAAACTGAATTAAACTACACTGTAACGAAATGCTCTGTATATACGGTGAATTTATAACAGTATACTACTGTATTTTATAATAATTGTAAAATGATTACATATATATATATATATATATATATATATATATATAATATGTACAGTACAGGCCAAACGTTTGGACACACCTTCTCATTCAATGCGTTTTTCTTTATTTTCATGACTATTTACATTGTAGATTCTCACTGAAGGCATCAAAACTATGAATGAACACATATGGAATTATGTACTTAACAAAAAAAGTGTGAAATAACTGAAAACATGTCTTGTATTTTAGATTCCTCAAAGTAACCACCCTTTGCTTACTAGAATATAAGACATGTTTTCAGTTATTTCACACTTTTTTGTTAAGTACATAATTCCACATGTGTTCATTAATAGTTTTGATGAATTTACAATGTCAATAGTCATGAAAATAAAGGAAATGCATTGAATGAGAAGGTGTGTCCAAACTTTTGGCCTGTACTGTATATCATATATATGATAATATATTTTATGGGAAACGGCAAGCTACCTACAAATATTGCCCAGAATGCATTGTTTTCTACAGTATCATACCTTTTTTAATTAAAAACAGTATGTTACTGTCACAAGTTGGCTGTTTTCTTACAGCAATTTGTTCCAGTGTGTGTTGTCATGAGAGTTTGGAGGACTTGTTGCTTTCTCAAGTAGTTTGAGTTGTTTGACTGTAACCAAACTTTAACCACAGCGGCACCACATCTTTAAATCCGCCTGAGTCATGCTTGTCGGTGTACGAGTTGTTTGGAAAGATGCTGACAAAACCGTAGATTTTGCATGAAGATTTGAGGAGTTGTTGAGCATGTTGTGCTGACAAAGGACAAGAGGGAAGCAGGGAGGGATGAAAGAGGAAAAGATGTCATGGAGGAACCACTTCACTGCTGCAGAGGCGTCAACATTTCTCCTTTTTCTCTCTGCTGCCCTCATTTCTAAGCCACTATACAGCGAGAGCAGCTGAGGAGTACCTGGATGTTCTACAGCGTTGCCTGGGGCGTTGAGCAGGTATCACTCAGGAGAAATCACACTCCTCCAGTGCCAGACAGCCAGAAAAAGAATCCAAGCACAAGCAGTGGTACTTTTTAAATCAACATGGCAGCAGCCTCTGCTTCCTCTCAGCACTCACACTGCACTGTAAAAAAAAGAAAAGTTGGGTGAACTCAAAATTTCAAGGCAACAAGTTAATAATAATAATAATAATAATTATACATTTTTATTTGTCAAGCACTTTTCATACAGAAATCTCAAAGTTCTACAGAAACCAGAAACAAAAAAACAAAGACTAAGAGAAAACTCAGACACATTAAAATCAGCAGTAGATAAAAAAGACACAGGTAATAAAGTGCATTTTTAAGAGATTAAGGTGCAGAAACAATAATAAAAAAATCTAAGGACAACCTAAAAATGCCAGTTGGACAATTAAACTAAATATTTTAAGTTTTGTTTTTGAGTTTGCTCAACTCTGAATTGTACTAAGTTGTACTAACTTATAATTTTACATTGTAATAACTTTTAATCCTTACTTCTGCTAACTTCTGCAATGTGCTGAATCGGCACGATTGTAACGCCGCTATGAAATGTCAGCTAATGTTGCGACCACAATTTTGAGTTAGCATTGATACGCTAACGGCTACTCTTATAGCTGTAAGAAGCAGCGCCGCTTGCGTCAGTTAGCCGCTAGCGTCAGTTAGCCGCTAGCGTCAGTTAGCCGCTAGTATCAGTTAGCCGCTAGCATCAGTTAGCTGCTAGCATCAGTTAGCCACTAGCTTTCGCTAATGACCGAATTTCACCGCTTTCCCGCATTTCACAACAAAGAAATAAGAGTTAGCAGAACTATTGTCCCTTGTTGTGAACCCCAACTTAAAGATATAAGTAACAACAACTCACCAACTTGTTTTTGAGCAGACAACTGGCTTCCTTTGTTGTGCTAACTTACATTATTGCCCTAAATGTCAATAATTTATATTTCTAAATTTTACCTTTAACTTAAATCACTGTTTTAAGCCAAAAAATACAAGTTTTTGCAGTGTGTGCTGCTTTAAAAGGGGGCAGGTAGACGAGAGGTGAAGTGACCTCGGAGGGGGATATTTCTCTGGTCGGCCGTATCGCGGAGGCAGCCAGAGCGGTCAGCTGTGATGCCGAGCCAGAGTCTAACTACAGACGGGATCTTCTCACTATCACAGCTCTGCACACAGCACAGCAGATGATTCAACAGAAACCAGCTGGCCTCCACGCTTACAGGCTCATCCATTAAATGCACACTTGGATCTCTGGATTTTCAAAAAGGTTCTTTTCGGGGGCTCAAAAGACCAGCTTGACAGCAATTTTGCAACAGATGTAAAATGAATGTTTTTGCAGAAATAGGCTACATCTCTTACAAAAAAAAAATAGCATGCACCAGTTGGAGCTGGAGTTCTAATAAGTCAAATATAATGTTTATAAATTGTCACGCTGCTGTTCATTTACACGGCTAAACATTTTTAAACTGTTCTGATTTAGCTGAGTAATTTTAAAAAGCCCCCAAAGTCAACTCTTCATCTGCAGTTTATAATTCAAATGTTTTATTCAGCTACTATAATTTATTCAAGTAAGTTTATGAATGACTTACTTTTTCCCTCTCCCACACACACACACATAGTTACGGCATGAATCAGCATGCAGGAACACAGATTTTACAGGATACGGAGTGAAATTACAGACTTCAAGGACACTTTCACATCTGGCTTTAGCTATTCTCTGCATATGTTCTAATGTTCTGTATGGAGGTAGAACACGTCTGTCTAAAGGTTAGACACAGATTACACTGTGAGACAGCTACTGACGGGTGATTTACAGCTCTGACATTTAGAGAATACTTGGTGACTTTCTGAGACTGATGACTGCAGAAAGAGAAAAGAGAAAACAGCAACATTTACAGTACCATGGAGTAGAAAGTAATCATGGTTGATCAAGGGTTCTATGTGGGTCTTTCCTATGGTGCCAGGGTTTATGTTCCCCAGATTTATCTGGAACATAATGGGAACATGATAGCGTGCTACGTAGCTAAAGTCCTATTTTACCCAGTTTTACATTTGTGTTCTCCCTGGCTCCTATGTTGCTAGGATCCTGTGTTGCTAGGGTTCTATGTTCCCCAGTTCTACATTCATGTTCTCCCAGGGTCCTATGTTCCCATGGTCATTTGTACCCAGGGTCCTAGGTCCCTTCTACGTATGTGTTCTCCCAAGGTACTATGTCCCCAGGGTCATATATTCCCAGGGTCCTCGGTCTCTACTTCTCGCATGTTCCTTCTACATACATGTTCTCCCAGGTTCCCATGGTCCTTTGTAGCCAGGGTCCTAGGTCCCTTCTATGTGTGTTCTCCCAAGGTCCTATGTCCCCAGGGTCAGATATTCTTAGGGTCCTAGGTCTCTACTTCTTATGTGTTCTTCCAGGGTCATATGTTCCAAGGGTTCTATGCAACCAGAGTTCTATGTTCCTTCTACACACATTTTCTCCCAGGTTGCAATGTTCCGAGGGTCCTATGTAACCAGAGTCATAGGTCCCTACCACTCATGTGTTTTTGAAGGGTCCTATGTTCCTTCTACACATTTGTTTTCCCAGGGTCCCATGTTCCAAGGGTCCTATGTTTCCAGAGTTATATCTTCCCCAGTTCTACATACATGTTCTTCCAGGATACCTTTGTTCCCTGGGTCCATTGTACCCAGGGTCATAGGTCCCAACAACGTACATGTTCTCCCAGGGCCCTATGTCCCTCGGGTCCTAGGACTCTACTATGTATGTGTTCTCCCAGGTTCCTATGTTCCCATGGTCCTATGTCCCCAGGGTCATATATTCCCAGGGTCTACTTCTTGCATGTTCCTTCCGGGTCTTATGTTCCTTCTACACATATTTTCTCCCAGGTTCCTATGTGACAATGGTCCTATGTTCCCAGGGTCATATATTCCCTGGGTCCTAGGTCTCTTCTTCTTGCATGTTCCTTCCGGGTCCATGTGTTTTCGAAGGGTCCTATGTTCCTTCTACACATTTGTTTTCCCAGGGTCCCATGTTCTAAGGGTCCTATGTTTCCAAAGTTCTTCTACATCTACAATGTTCTCCCAGGGCCTTTTGTTCCCAGTGTTTTATATTCCCAAGTTCTGATGTTCCCAACATCCTATGTTTCACAGCTTTTAAACATTAAGGCGGTTTATAGGCTATGTGCAGTTCATTAGAAGCTTTTTGTCCTCACTATATTTATATAACAGATATTTCTGTCCTGCTTTTCTCTCCGCTGACATCTGTCGAGCCTCGTCTTTCCACTGAACTGAGCTGATTGCTCATTGATTGCACCTGTGTCTAGAACATTCAGATGACCTGGAACCTCGGTTCTGCAGCAGGAGGGAGGAGAGATAGAGGTCTGAGGGAGGCCTGTAGTGTTTGTTTCATTTCTGCCAGATCAGAATCAATGGCATCCAAATCAGTTTCCAATGGTCGTCCATGGCCTGCCAGCAGAGAGAACAGTGGAGCGTGACCTCGTTAGAAATCCGCTTGAATGGAAAAGGAACCGAGTGACTGTGGCGGTGCTCTTATAGAACAGGGCCATGTGCTTAATTGATTGGCCCATTGTTTTTCTATAGGATAAGCTGCTCAGTGGGGCTGTGTGTGTGGGTGTTGGTGTGTGTGAACATGTGTACAGCATGGCAGCGTTCTCCTGAGGGCAGATCAGGGAACGTCACGCTCGATTGGACGGTGTCATCCTGTCACATGGCGACAGGACTCACACTCATGAATGAACACACTGGGAACCTTCTTCTGCCTCTAACATCAGCTGATGTCCAACACTAAATACACTCAAAACAATGCTTGGTAACGCTTTATATTAAGGTCCTTGTAATAACCATTAATTAACAAGTAATAAGGCATTGTAAGTCCTTACAAGATGCTTATTAACATTGTGTGTTTATAAGCTTATGTACACTACTGGTCAAAAGTTTTAGAACACACCAACTTTTCCAGAATTTAATTGAAAATGATGCAGTTTAATGTCTCAGTGTACTCTGAAATTAATGCACATTTGCAACATTTAAAAATCCTTATTGAGCATGATAGTGTTTTGAAAGTAAAAAAAAAAATTCAAAATCACATTTTATGTTGGACTAAAGGACTTAAAAAAAGACACAAAATGACCAAAAAAAGACACAAAATGACAAAAAAAAAGACACAAAATGACAAAAAAGACACAAAATGACAAAAAAAGACACAAAATGACAAAAAAAAAAAGACACAAAATGACTTATAAAGACATGAAAAGAATTCAAAAATGGACAAAATAGCCCAAGACTCCATAGAGTTAAGTTGTTAACCCATTTCTTGTTCCCTGAAAAAGGCCTACTTGTATAATTCTGAAATGTACATTATTTTTCAGTTTTGGTTAAGCTTACCTTTTTTTATTTACCTCTGGCAGTTCACCACTTACCTTTGGACCCTTTCAAGCTGTTCATTTGACTTGAACTGCTTGAATTTCAATAAAAAACTGGGGGTTTTAAAAATTGGGGTGTTCTAAAACTTTTGACCGATAGTGTAAGTGTTAATAATGGCATTACAAACACCCATGACCCACCCATTATGTCTTTGCCATGCCTTTATTAATCTTATTTTGTTTGCTTATTGATATTAAAATACACTTTATTGCTCATCTATTATAAGTTAACTATAAGTTAACTATGCTTTTTGCAACTACCGGATCTAAAGCGAGAACAATGCCTTATTACTTGTTAATTAATGGTGATTAAGGACCTTATTATAAAGCGTTACCAAATGTTTTGTTGAATGAACATAATTCTATTATGACAAGTGGTTGCACGAAATAATTTTATCGGAATCTAGATATTTTTATTATGTTGACTGGACTTATACATTTTAAGTAAATTTAAAAAATATATATATTATGTAATTCTTTCTCAATTATTTTGAGTTCATTTTACTCAAATTTTCTTAGTAAATCCAATTAAACCCACTTTAAATGAACTTGTGTATGTTTTTTAAATATATTGTACTCTTTCAAATCAATTAAAATGTTTAAATTGTACCTTTTTTATTAAGTTGATTCTAATTAAACATTTTTTTAGCTCAGATTCTGTCAACCAGAATCATAAGGATGGAATGAACAGTCGAAACTGACAAAAAAAAAAAAGAAATTTGGATTAACTTAATTTTTTCAAGCTACATTTAATTAAATAAAATAAGATTGTCATAATGAAATAATTCTGACAATATATGTTGAAATTACATGTATTTTATAAGTGGAGTTAAATAACACATAATTTATATTAAAATATGCTTAAATAATATATGTAACATTTACTAAGGGTCAAAATCACTTTTTTCAGTGTACACACTGTGTGAAATTGAGTCACTTTCACAGTCATTCTTCAGGTTTTTGACATTTGTGTCCCATCTGTCCTCTTGACTCATCTGCACTTTTGGCCAAACAGACATTTGAATGTTGTCATCATTAGATCATAGTTTGTGGCTTTTTTTTAAGCCTTTTTCCATCTACGGCGGCACTTTATTTTTGATTGACACATGGAGGCCAACCAGGGATTATGCAATTTTGGGACAATTTTTCGTCTCCACACAGAAACAAAAAGATGTCTCAAAGTGATTTTCCACCAATGACGTTATAGATAAAGTCGAGTTTTGTCATTTTTTCCAACCTTGCATATCAGAAATGCTAAAGAAGATTACAGATCTTCATGCAATTTTGTTGAAATTAAGGCTGCAGGCCAGGGACAAAGTGATGAATATTGCAGAATAAGACAGGAGCATTTTTCATATTGTGTTTTTGACTTTTTTTATATGATTCTGTAGCTTTTAGTCCATTCCTGTTCAAATCCGGACATTTATTCACATTTTGGTGAAAATATGTGTGTTTTAGTGTCAAAATGCGATTTTCCTAAGTACAATGCAATACTGCGTCTTTTCTTGGGTTACAGGTGGCGTCACAGTGACTATGTGCATCATTTTTTTCATACAATCTAAGATAAGATAAGATAAGATATACTTTATTCATCCCAGCAGAGAAATGTAGGTGTTCCAGCAGCTAACATACACACAACACAACACAACACATGTATACATACATATTCCACCTATACAAAACAAGGTTATTATAGATAACGAAAACTAGAATTGTAAACACATTTTCGTTAACTGAAATAAAAATAAAAATAAAAATGAGATTTTTTTGAAAAACGATAACTGTAACAGTATTGTGTGGTTACAAAACTAACTAAAATTATAGTGAAAATGTCCTTAGTTTTCATCTTTGTCAACTTTTTTCATCCGTAAACCTTTTTGGTTGATATGAAATCTATTTCATCTATCTGGTTTTATGACTTAATAAACTTATTGGGGCTGAGATGGATCAGACAAAGGAAATAAAGGAAACATTTATTGTGACTTTTTGAATCTGGCACCCAACAAATACCCCATTACTAAAAAAACTAACACGAAAACTAATCAAAACTAAACGAAAACTAAGCATTTTCAAAAAAATAAAAACTAATTAAAACTAGCAAACTCACTCTAAAAACTAATTAAAACTAACTGAATTTACAACAAAATTAAAAATAAAACTAATGAAAAATCCTATCCTAAAACTATTATAACCTTGATACAAAACATGAGCCCACAATACAAAGCCTAGGATAGAAAGAAGTGGAATGGATGGTCCATGTGCATTAGTTTACTCATAGATAACAGTTACAGCAAGTGTGCAAATATACAGGTGTGCAAATATGCATGTGCAAAAAAAAACAGTTTGATTCATACAGTATAAGCAGCTTAAGCTTCAACTTTAATTCAAAGTTCAGAATTAAACTTGTGAGCATGTGTTGAGCTTTGTCCTGCATGAGACAGAATGTTCTGTATACATGATGCAGTGATGTGATCCGTTCAGCAGCAATGATTTACAGATGGGTTAATCCAGGTCAGAAACCTTTTCTTCTGTCTCCAGGCCACTTTTTAGCCTCCGTGGAGCAACACATGAAGAGAATGAACTGGCTGTGCCTACTAATGAGGACCTTGTGGGCACGGATTCCTTTGGGGATGTGTTTGCGACCATGTGTTTCTGCATGTGTCTGCAGAAGAAAAAGTATTGCGTACGCGCCGCTCCACTTGTAGTGCTCATAAAACATGCACCTCCTCTCATGCCCGCTCCAGAAAGTGATAAAACAAACTGAACTCTTGTTTACTGGCATGCATGAATCCTTAACTCCCTCCAGGAGTGGGGCTGAACTATTGTACTGGCAATTACAAGTGTCTGTCTGTGTATGTGTTCATGCATACCTATTTGTGCATGTGTATTTTTCTGGCAAATTGTCTTTTAGCTTGGCCAACTGGATAACGTTGCTCCGGGCCAAGTCATTAGCCACCGAAATAAAGCAGCTTTGTTTTGTTGTCATGGTCCACAAAATTCTATTTAAAATCAGGCTCCCTTCCAGAAACCGACAAAAAAAAGGGGACAAAAGAAAATAAAAGAAGCGCAGTATCTGAAACAAACTGCCTGTACGCTTTCACTGATCACAATTAATCAGAACCTCCTTGGGCAGAACATGACATGCTCATTTTAGACATCACTGGCACACAGAACACAGGAAAAGCTTTAATTGGTGTTGTGAGGGATGGACGCTGGAGTGAGTGCATTTCCTGGGATAAACAGCGAAGAGGGGGGCTCAGTGGAGAGAGAAGTAGCAGACAAAAGAGAAGAAAAATGCATCTAATATAAAAGTCTGCAGATTGTAAAGTTTCTATCTGATTGTGAGATCCGAGAAAGAGATTTTAATTACTTTTTCCAAAGTTTCTAGACTTGATCCGAACTCTGATAAGCTGCAAGAGAGAAGGTAGTTAAATAGACTTTAGTCCATCACGAGGAGTGAGAGAAAGCAAGTGTTCTGCTGAATATTCTCCATTTCAATCATTCGCCGTCAGTCACACACTCGCCTCACGCAGAGTTAGACGCCCAAATGCTCATCCATTACCTCCCCGATACGTCTAATGGTCTGCCAGCAGCTTATTTCAACTCTCTCTGGCTGCGTATCAGGTGATTTAACATGCCATCGAGCAGGCTGAGGAGAATTTAAACCAAACGCCATGAAGTCTTTTTAATTTCCCTTTCTCTTCTTATCACAAAATCACCAACATTACCATTCTTCTTTTAAACTTCTTTAGAAAGTCGCTTGTATTTGTCAGCCAATGTAACAAGTTGTGGTTTATGAAATAGAAAAATGACTTCATTTGGCATCAAAGCATCCAAAAACCATCCAAGGCTCTTGACTGACCTCTAGTGGTGGGTTTGAGGAGTTACATCAACACAATAGTCACTTGTCTGAGCTGTAAAATATTCCAGATTTGTTTTTTTCCAGCACCAGATAGACATTTAATTAAGGACAGTTGCTGAAGGAATAAATAAGATACTCCTTTTAGCTGCCAAGTAATCAAGCAAACACAAACATTAATGGAGTTTAATGGATGACTTGCAGGAGCAGACCACCTCAGCAGCTGCAGCAGGTATTAGTTTGCTGCGCTGTGACATCATTTTTCCACAAGAAGCTCGATTATCTGGTGTGTTGTGATGCTGAGCCGGCCTGAAACCTGTTGACCTGCTGTCTGTTTGTTGAATTGTGCAGAAGTTCTCAAGCTTTTTGAGTTGCAACCCCCAATTTAACATGCAAATCATACAAACTCAGTTGATATTTGGACAAATAATGAAGCAGACAACAACTAAAACATCTCTCTCGCCAGAGACTCCTTCGAAAGTAACAACTTGATACTTTGGGATTTGTCAGAAAAGACACAAAGTTACCCAAAAAATAATCAAATTGACCAAAAAATTACATAAAATTAAGCCATAAAGACACAAAATGACTAAAATAAACACAAAATTAGAAAAAAAAAAAAAAAAAAAAGACTAAACACTCCCTAAGTGCTCCCTAAGTCAAGATTTCTGGCTAGTAGTAAAAGACTATTTTTTAGAGGTGTTGTCAAACCAACTGGGCTGCAAAACTTTTTTTTTTTAAAATCATACATTCATGAGAGTATTTTGAAGTTGTTTGTTTTAAAATGCAAATGAGTGGTTGTGCAATCCTAACTTTTTAGGAGAAATCTGACAAAGTGTCTCACCTAAATGTGTTTTTTTCTTTCCACTTGTCTGGAAAAACAACATGTTTTGAAAGCAAACTAGCCCATAACCTCAAAATGTCCCAATGCATAAATAAATGATGTTTTCACCATGTCTGGTCTCGCCTTCAACACAACAATCAGACATTATTTTCTCAGTGGGGGACGAGTTCCCAGACTTGTTGACTTGTTGCTCTGGACGAGTCTGTCTTAGAGAGAGATGACTCATCTGACCATGTGACGCTTCTCCTTTCACCAGACCAGCTTCATGTCTTTGGTGAATTAGTGTCTTTTTTATTATTTTGTGTCTTTTTTGGTCATTTTGTGTCTTTTTTTTAGTTATTTTGTGTCTTTTTTTGGTCATTTTGTGTCTTTTTAAGTTATTTTGTGTCTTTTTTTGGTCATTTTGTGTCTTTTTAAGTTATTTTGTGTCTTTTTTTTGTCATTTTGTGTCTTTTTTTAGTTATTTTGTGTCTCTTTGTGTCTTTTTTGGTAATTCTGTGTCTTTTGTGTCTTTTTTAGGTTTTTTTGTGTCTCTTTTTGGACATTTTGTCTTTTTTTGGTCATTTTGTGTCTTTTTTAGTTATTTTGTGTCTTCTTTGGTCATTTTGTCTTTTGTTGTGTCTTTTTTTGTTGTGTCTTTTTTTGGTCATTTTGTGTATCTTTTGGTCATTTTGTGTCTTTTTTTGGTCATTTTGTGTCTTTTTGGGTTATTTTGTGTCTTTTTTTGGTCATTTTGTGTCTTTTTGGGTTATTTTGTGTCTTTTTAAGTTTTTTGTGTCTTTTTTGGTCATTTTGTGTGTTTTGTTGTGTCTCTTTTAGTTTATTGTCTTTTTTTAGTCATTTTGTGTCCTTTTTAGTTAATTGTGTGTCTTTTTCTGTGTTTTTTTTGGTCATTTTGTGTCTTCTCGTCTTCACACCACTTCACCTGCAGACGTGTATTTTTCAGGTGTAATGAAGGGTTTTGTGCACTGTACCCTGCTCCGTCAGCTGTGTGAAGGTGAGACTCTGAAAGTGTCTGCTCACACCTCACTTTGACATTTCCAGCTGAGTGACTCAGAGTTTTTGTTGTGTTGGTCCTAGCGTCCTAGCCTCGGGGGTTAAAGGCTGAGGATGACATCTTTCTCTGAAACTACCAGACGAACTTCTGTCTCTGATCTGCTGGAGGAGCCTTTATAGCTGCTCTCAGCTACTATATGACGCTTTGATCTCTTCTTGAAGCAGAAATAATGAAGACAAGACACACATACAGAAGTACTACTTCTTTGAAATATATATAACTTTGTGTCCCCCTCTTCAAATGAAAAATTCTTCATTCAGTCATTAGGGCCACTACTGTTATACTGTGGATTTCTTCTTCTTCCTCTTCCGGACGCAATTTCGTCCCGCTACTCGTCCTACAACTTGAAGAGTTGCAGGACAAATTATATATCAAAACGTGCGGTTTGATCGGGATCGGTGTGCTATTACTTTTCTCTACAGAATATGAAAAACTGCCCAAAATGTTGCATTGAAGTGAATGGGACGGCTGAAAAAAAATAAGCGAAAAAGAATAATAATTGGAGATTTTTAAACGTCTACTTCTCCGGCATAATTTCACCTAGAGACTCCATTTAAACTTTAAACAGTAGACACAAGTCTTGTGTATTGGTGTATTAATCCAGGTTTCGATAGGTCATATAGTTTTTTATCAATCCCTGTTCAATGACCATGATCATTTTTGGAGAAATTCTGAGATTATAATGGGTGTGTATTGCACGGAATGTTCGTGTCACAGTGTGTGACATCATCGCCAGAGAGTAGAGGGAGAGAAAAAACTGTCAAAAAATACATTTGAAAACTGCGCTCCAGGCCGCAAATTCCACTCTACAGAAATAATTTATACATAGAAACGTAGGAAAATTAGTCTTCTCCCTCACAATCCTCTGGTAAAGCTGTCAGAGTTATAGTTTGGGCGTAGGACGCACAGATGTGTCTTTTTTTTAGTCATTTTGTGTCTTTTTGTGTCTTTTTTTGGTAATTTTGTGTCTTTTTTAGTTATTTTGTGTCTTTTTTGGTCCTTTTGTGTCTTTTGTTGTCTTTTTTTAGTTTATTGTGTCTTTTTTTGGCTATTTTGTATCTTTTTTTTGTCATTTTGTGTCTTTTTGGTCATTTTGTGTCTTTTTTTTGTCATTTTGTGTCTTTTTTTTGTCATTTTGTGTCTTTTTTTTGGTCATTTTCTGTCTTTTTTTAGTCATTTTGTGTCTTTGTGTTCCCCTCTTCAAATGAAAAATTGAATTGCATGCGTTCGTTTTTCCAAAATGAAAAATCCCTCCTAAATGAAACCCGTCTTATAATAATGTTCCATTGATCTTTTATGAAAGTGGATGATTCAGTGTGTGAGTCCTTGAACTAACCACTAAGAGAAAGATTACACGCTGGAACCACACGCCACACAAACAGTAACGGTAGGTCGGTCGGCCACCCACCGGCAAAAAATGTCCCAGTTATCCCGCAGCAGACACTCCCAGGACTCGTGGTGGTTTAGGACTCTTCAGGGAGCTTAAAACATTGTCAGAAAGAAACAAGATACTGTTAAAAACATTAAATTATCTGCTGCTCAGCACAACTGGGAAGCCGTGATTCATTCTGCTGAGATGAAACGCCACAAGACAAATATTCACTGAACATCTGTTTACACAGAGCTGAGGGGAGAGGACAGGAGAGGTTGGAAGGATGTAAATAGTTCAATATGTATATCAAGCAAACAACATTCTCATTCATTTTCAGTTTTCCAAAAATAGATGCATGCATCACTACTTGCCACGTCTATTGATTTTCCCCCTCCACTCCAAACAAAAATATGTTTTTTTATATTGTTCCTACACTTGAATGTTTGAGTTTCAAACTTTTGCGATGCCATATATTTTCATATTTCGTGATCCGCTGTGTGTTAGTGGAGAGCCAGCAGCTGTATTTTGCCCCCACGGTCAGTATTAGTAATGTGTGTATAGGCAAACAAACAAACAACAACAACCATTGTTTATTGCGTTATCACATTTGTAGGAAATTGCGTTAGTTACGTTTGTGGATTATTGCATTTAACTCCATGGAGTCTTATATGGCTATTTTGTCCATTTTTGAATCCGTTTCATGTCTTTTTGTGTCTTTGTAAGTCATTTTGTGTCTTTTTTTTGGTCATTTGTGTCTTTTTTTTGGTATTTTGTGTTTTGTTGTGTCTTTTTTGGTCATTTTGTTTCCTTTTTTTGGCATTTTGTCTTTTTTTTTTAGTCATAATGTGTCTTTTTTTGGTCATTTTGTGTCCTTTTTTTGTCATTTTGTGTCTTTTTTAGTCCTTTAGTCCAACATAAAATGTGATTTTGAATCTTTTTTTTTTTACTTTCAAAACACTATCATACTCGAGAAAGAACTTCAAATGTTGCAAAATTGTAAATTTACAGTAGGGCTCCACGCTGCTTTGTTTTCTAGTCTGGATGTGAGGAAGAAATCTGGATTATTTGGAGCTTTTGGAGACTCCAGAGGGTTAAAGCTGCAGATTTTTATTACGTTTGTGGGCATTAATACATTTGCGAGTGTTACAGACGTGTATGAATAATGCAGTCAGTGTGCCAGAAGTGAAGACATTTGATCTGAATGTCTTGAACATGTGTGATAGATTAATTAAAACTCCTGTTAAACATGAAGTATCATTTCAGGAAACATTTGACTTCCACAGCAGGTGTAAACTTTATCATATTTAATTCCATTGTAGCATATTGATGATGACACGCAGTACAAAAGCAATTACCAGACATCCCATTACAACTTGGACCCAGTAAACCCACCACAAGGATCAACAACAAACAGCAGAACAACAAATGTCTCAACGAGACAAACATGCTCTTAGTTTGGGGAGACGGACGAAGCTAGGACCGTTAGGATCATTCCCTCTTCTTTTTATCTTTATTTTTTCATTTTTTTATCCTTGAATAAAAATTGTTATATTGTATTTTTTATATTACAACACTCAACAGAAAACGAATACAAAAAAATTCACAAAATATGAACCTTGGAGAAACAACTTTTAAGAGCAAGACCTATGGCACGTTTATTTCCTTACACGGATTTACATTTTCACAAAAAGGTGCTTACAATCACTAAAGTTTGCACGGATGGATGGATGCTAATACAGTCTGACACTAGATGGCGCCATAATCCTGCAGGAGGCACAGACACACAAATCAGAGACAAAGGAGATTTAATGCTGACTTCATAGGAGCAAATATGACACCGTAACTTGAGAAAATGTGAAATATTTGCCAGCAAATACCCACTTTACTGACGTTTGAGAGGATTTGGACAGATTGTTTGTGGGTTTATTCCAAAATTAACATTATTAACAATACTGCAACTGAAATGAGAACATTTGAGCATTCCTTTTCTTTATTTTAGCACCTCATTTGGACTCATTAAGTCTTCAAATCTCTTTAGACAGGCAACGACTCTAATATTCAGTCTAGCAAGAAAGGTTTAATAGCACGGATCAGTCAAAGTCATTCAAGTGGTAAAAAAACAAAAAAAAGCATGCTTTAAATGTAAATTCACACCAGTAATCTCTTATAAAGGGTCAAATTATTCAAATTACTTTCAATCGAAGAATACACAGAATTTACCCTGTGGAATATTTGCAGAGTGAGAAAACTATTTATTTAAAGAATTGTACTATACTTGGATGCCATTTTTATCAGATTTTCCAATTTTTTTCACATCTGGCCTTCCTCATATGATTTCACAAGCCCAATAATTAATATTTTAGACGATGTATTTACTTTTATTTGACATATAGCTGATTTTTTTTTGCATTTGTATGCACTGACCTTTTAAAAATATGTTTTTATATTTATTATTTGCTATATGGAATAGTTGCAAAGTGAAAAAAATATTTCTTTTAAAAAATTGCACTATACTTAGTTTACTTTGATTGTAGAATTTGTATGCACTGACCTTTTAAAAATATGTTTTTATATTATTTGGCTGCTAGAGAAACATATTTCTGTATCTTATTTTTTGTTTGAGCATCGTGATTCAGTCATTTAATGACTAATCTGCGTCATGATCCTATAATAATCCTGTTTACTCTCCTGGTGTGTTCACACCAAACACAAAGTGATTTTCCTCTGCGTCACTCTCACAAGCTTGACTGTGGGACTCTTTGTGTTTGTTGTGTCTGTATAAATACATATAGCAACAATTATTTCCACCATTTCTGGTCAAAATAACCACTATTGCAGCTTTGCACCTGTTGTCGAAGTCACAGAAACATCTGAAAAATACCCACCAAAAACCAAATCCTAATATTGTATATTAAGGTGCATGCAGGAACTGCAACTGCTGCTAAAACCCAAAATAAACAGATTTTGCTGTGATTTTATTGCAATAGAGCAGGGGTTGGCAACCTTTTCCATGGAAAGAGACATTTTTTGGCCAAAAAACAAAGAAAAATCCCTCTGGAGCTCATCTTTGAGCCTTATAATGAAAGTAATTTGCTAATTTCTTGCTGCAAATCAAGCAAATCACTCATCGTGAAGCACAAAACAAATCTGTTCTTTCTGTTGTAGCTATTTTGTGCAAAAATTTAGAGGATAGAGCAAAGAGCCTGATGGTTATATAGGCTATGATGCACATTTAAGTCGACTAAAATATATATTTTTTTCCTGTCTGTAGGGTACATATTTTTGCAGTTGGAGAATGTAAGAATCACTACAACAATGTGGATTAAATTGTAGATAAATTCCATATAATCTTTTTTGTCAAAGGGACAGGGAGCCTCTGCAGATGCTGCAATAGACGGATCAAAAGGAATGCCGAAATAACTAAATCTAGATGCTGATTAGTAAAAAGTCAGAATGCATTGTTTACCAGGCCTGTTTGTTTGCAAGACAATGAGCAAACAACCCTTAAAATGTTCGTTTTCTGAATAGTTTGGTTTGAAAAAAGGCAACTCTGATGCAAATTGACACAACTTCATGCAAATTTCTCAACTTAAGTTTAAAAAAATGTACTCATGCTTGCATCTTGCACAAACTTGTATCTTTTCATGTCTTTGCATTGACTTTGTACATAATTGTGCTGCAGGAAAATTCACTTCACATCTGACGTGAACACACCATTATAGTTTTATGCTAAAATTCCCGACACCTGCAATTATCACAAGCTCTTGAGTCTTTTTCCCACAATGAACAAATGGATGCAATGCCGAAATAACTAAATCTTGATGCTGATTTGTCAGAAAAAGAAGAGAAAAAAGAATTCATTGTTTTTCCGGACCTGTTTGCAAGCAAACAACCCTTAAAATGTTTGTTTTCTGAATAGAGTTTGGTTTGAAAAAAGGCAACACTGATGCAAATGACCACAACTTCATGCGCAAATATCATGCTTGCATCATCTTGCACGAATTTGTATCTTTTCACATCTTTGCATTGACTTTGTATATAATTGCGCTGCAGGAAAATTCACTTCACATCTGATGAGAACACACCATTATAGTTGTATGTAGAGCTGCAACAATTATTCAATTAATCGATTATTCAGTTAATCGTCAACTACTTTGATAATCTAATAATTGGTTTGAGACGTTTTTTAAAGACGGTAAAGTCCAAATTTTCTGATATTTAGCTTCTTCAATGTGAATATTTCTGGTTTATTTGTTGCTTTATGACAATAATCTGAATATCTCTTTGGTTTGTGGACAAAACAAGAGCTTTGAGGACGTCATCTTGTGGTTTGGGAAACACTGGTTGATATTTTTATAAATTTTATTAATCGATAATGAAAATAATCGCTAGCTGCAGCCCTAGTTGTATGCTGAAATTCTTTTTCCCACAATGAACGAATGGATGCAATGAACCCAACTGGACAAACATAGTGAGCAGTAAAAAAGAGACTTTGGCACATTGTTCCTGCTGCAGCAGGAGAAGATCACATAAAGCAAACTTACAGCCGAGTGCTTTTATAATTAGCTCCAAGCATTTTTGCCTTAAGTGAAGTTTTCTACATTCAATATTAAAGAGAAGAACAGCAGTCGGACAAACACCAACATTTAGACTGCCAGTTAAAGGGCTGACTCACTCTTAGTAGATTGGCAAATTATATACTTTACATGTCAATTTACATATATATTGTTTATGTATGTTTATTTATGTACATCGAACATAATCTGTAGCTCAACTTTTGATCTTTTTAAACAGGTTTTTGCTGAACTACACAAACAAAATCTATATTTAGCAGCAATGAATAATGGGAACATCTTAGTGTCTGTACTGTACGGTGAAAAAGTTATTTAAAAAATGATGAAATGCAAACATAAACTAAAGGACGAATGTTTTCCTATTGTTCTCCATTAAGATATGAAGACTGGACTCACTCTGCTCGTTTTTTGAGGTATTTCTGGCGGGCATTTTTATATTAATGCTCCCGACCCAGCGCGTCATTATGGATAAAAACATATTGGCGAGCAACTTTTCAACATCCGTTTTAAACAAGAAATATTAGTGGCTCTTGGATGTAAAAGTCTGTACAAGGCAGCAGCTGCACACGTAAACAACAACAACAACGCCAACGTGGCGCCAACAGAAGCACAGAGGACGAGTTCATGGATCCATGATGATGAAAGGCAGGATGAGAGGAAATAATAGAGGATTGTCATTGGAGGGTTTGAATGGGCTCAAATATGAGCCACCAGGAACTGGATTTGGATTATTTATATTTCAATTGCCTAACTTGAATAATTGCATTGAAAAAAACTAAAAAATTCTAAGAGGTGTTGTTATATTTCATAGGATATCAAACAAATTGGGCTGCAAAACTCATGAGTACTCCAAGTTATTACTAAAATTAAGACAATTATATTTTTGTTCTGTTGACTTATTACAAGCCTTTTGAAATTGTTTGTTTAAAAATGCAAATGAGTCCTAACTTTTTAGGAGAAATCAGACACAAACAAAGTGTCTCACATAAATGTGTTTGTTTTTTTTCTTTCCACACACCAAAAAAATCAGAATTGTAATTTTAAACTGAATTTGAATCATTGCATTGGAAAACTGGATCTGAATTGTAATTTGAAATTTAATTTATTAGTTTGGAACTGAACATTCAGTTCTCACAATTCAAATTCAGTTTGCAAAATTTAATTTCAATTTTCTGCAACAACTATCCTGGTAGTTGAGGCAGAGCAATCTAGCACAGATACACAGAGCGCCTCTTCAGCCAATCAGCACATCCGTTTTTTTTGTAACATTTGTTGCTACTCTGTTGCCATGGCGCCTCTTCGGCCAATCAGCACATCCGTTTTCTGTGCTCGATTGCTCTGCCTCAACTACCCGGATGTTTGTTGCAGAAAATTGAAACTGAATTTTGCAAACTGAATTTGAATTGTGAGAACTGAATGTTCAGTTCCAAACTAATAAATTCAATCTCAAATTGAACAATACAAATTCAAATTCTGTTTTTTTAATGCAATTATTCAAGTTAAGCAATGCAAATTCAAATATAAATAATTAAAACTCAGTTTCTGGTGTCTCATATTTCATCCCGTAGGTTTGATCGAGGCTGGCGAGCGGAGCAGAACGTCTCGCTGTGATGTCACACCAGCGTCTCTGGCAGAGCGTCGGCGTTGTCCGAGGAGAGCAGCTGCCAGATCTGCCAGCGCTCCCTCTGCCAGTCCTGCCACTCGGGGCTGTGCGGCGCCATGTGGCTCTCCGTGGTCGAGTTACTGGGCGCCGCGCTGAGCCTCCCGTGCTGCAGGGGGGGCCGCTGAGCCGGCGCCAGCTGAGGGGAGCTCTGCGACCCGGCCAGGCGGTGGTGGGCGTCGTACGGCGGGGGGAAGCGCCCGTCGTCTCCGGTCTGAGGTTTGAGTCCGTGGCGGAGGCCGAGCGTGTGGTTGAGGTTCGCCGTCACGGACGAGTTGGCGTTGAGCTGCAGGCGAGCGTGTCCCGCCTCCACGTGAGGACTCGTACACACTCTGGTGACGGGGGGGTGGGGTCTGCACTCGGCGATGCCCGGCGACGTGTGCGTCCGCTGCAGCATCGCCTGCGGCCGGTTGTCGCCATGGAGACCGTCGAGACCTTCCTGCGAGCTGCGGGAGCTTCCCTCCGACATGTTGCCATGGGAACCTAGAAACAGAGCAGCAGCTACGTCAGGGGATTCATTAGAGTTTAATGAACAGTGCTTATGAGATGCTTTAAAAAACAACAGTTACAGTCAATTCATCGTAGATTGCATAACCTGAACGTGTGAAATTAGAGGAGTTTGGTCTTTGTTGTGGTTTTAATGTCTTGTCAATCATCTGTGCAGCACTTTGCATTGACCTGTATGAAATTTGCTAAACAGAAGCAGAAAACCACTATTTGCTTTGCACAGATTGTGCAAGATATAGAGATATAGATACACACCACCAGTTGGTGCTCGACATAAAAATATACAAAGAAGTGATTTAACTGACAAACCTTTAGACAAGACTTAATGCATCTTTAATAGAAAGATGTAGAAATACATAAAAATGTGATTCCTGATTGTTTTTTTGTTTTGTTTTGTTTCCTTTCTGCAAAGTCAGGTTTTTTATGGCATTGTTGCCTTGTTCAGACCAAGACCAAAGTGAAACCAAGGTAGAATTTCCTTAAAGCTGCATTCTATTAAACAGCCAGTAGGGGGCGACTCCACTGGCTGCAAAAAGAAGTCCAGGTGTATAGATATCTATGTGGAAATTACTCTGCTTCTTACTTAATTTATTACTTCAGTAAACAATATACTAATAAGTAATTTCTGATTGTTCCCTTTTTGCAAGGTGTTTTTTTCTCCTCAAAATTATAGCATTATTTCAAATAATTTTAATAACCTTAGTACCTTATTCAGACCAAGGGGAATCCTCTGTGGAATCACCAATGTAGAATTTCCTAAAGTCCAATTGTATAGATGTCTATGAGGAAATGGCTCTGCTTCTTACTTGATTTATTACTTCAGTAAGCAATTAACTAATGAGTTTATGGTCCCATCACTAGTTTCAAGTCTTATTCAATGCAGCATGATTTTTAATTTTATTGTCCATTGAGAGTTGAACAGCAGTGTATATTTACAGCTTGGCTACCTTGTGATTGAGTGTGTTTTTAGTTCATAAATCTTATGTAATGACCATTTGCCCTTTGTTAATTAGTTAAATGCATTGACCTGGAATCATGACTGTATATTGTTTCTATATTTGTCTACAATTCACAGAAACTGCAGCGATGTTTGAGCTTTGGAGGCTGGATCTTAAAAGCCTTGCAGGCTTTTTTTCTTCCCTGAGAGTTCTTAAGTTCTTACAAAGGACCTGGTTGGTTTACCTGTGTACGTTTGGTCCTTGAGGGCCGGTTTCAGAGTCGCGTGCCACGTCCCCCAAATGTTAGCGTGCTCCTCTGATATCGGGTCTGAAATAAGGAAGAGTGGGTGTCGTTACCACAATATTTCCATAAAAAATACAGTACATATGTCAACATCTTTACAGAACTTGTAAATTTTACGTCCTAAAACTGAAGTACCGTAATGAAAAAAACAAAAACATTTTAAAGTTGTAGATTATACCGTCCTTTACTGCGAATAAATTATCATGTTAAAACAGGATGCTGCTGCTGCTTTTATACTAATTACTTATGCAAAATTTACATGCAGATTTTGCTTATTGCGCATTGAATACCAGTAAAATTTACAAGTTGTTCACATTTGAACTGTATTTTTTGAGGAATTATTCTGGTAACCACAGCTGACACTTTTTTTTCTGTAAAAGCAACAGAATTGTTTTTACAGTGTGTCAATCTTAAATGTGAAATCAACAGTGATTATATAATTTTACAGTATTTATTATGGCAACCACAGCTGCCTTTTTTTTTACAGTGCAGTTTAAGATTATTAAATCTAGAAATAAGCATGTTGAACGCTTAAAACAAGATCAATTATCTAACACTTCTAAATCTAAAGTTTTTTTTTATCTTGGTAAGAAAGCTGGCAGCTTTTATTTGTTGTTTTAAGAGTTAATTTCTTATTTTAAGGAACAATTTTTCCTGTTTTTCAGAGTATTTTTTTCTGTTTTTTTTACTCATTTTTTCCTGTTTTTCTGACTATTTTTCTGTTTTTCAGAGTATTTTTTTTCTGACCTTTTTTCTGTTTTATTAAATCTAGAAATAAGCATGTTGAACGCTTAAAACAAGATCAATTATCTAACACTTCTAAATCTAAAGTTTTTTTTATCTTGGTAAGAAACAAATAATTTTCAGTACTTTGTTTTTTTTTTTACAGTGCAGCTTAACTGTTCAGTTCTGATATGATGAATCAGCATTATTCACCTTTGGCGCCCCAGGTGTCGGCCCCTGGTTCTCTGCTCCACGGCGCCACCTGCCCCACCACGCTGAACTGTTCTGGGACCCTGAAGAGCGGCTCGCTGCCGGGACTCCCCGCCTCCCGCCGCTCGCTGAGGATCGGAGAGTTGTTGTCGTACGGCGACACCTCGCCGCTGGACGCCTTGTTGGAGTCGCTGGAGGAGTGGCGCTCGCTCAGCGTGAAGGCCTCCTCCGCCTGCAGCAGGTCAGGACTCCTGTTGGTTCATCACAGAGGAATAAAACGGATGAAGAGAAACAGAAGACCTGGTGCATGTGAACGCCTCGTGTGTGGAGGTGTTGAACTCACTGAGAGGCTTTTCTCCTCAGAAGGTAGTCCACCACGTCTGGATCCGTCTCCAGCAGGTTCATCAGAACCTCGTTCTGCAGGTCAGGAGGCACCTGAAACAATATGTTAACTGTTAACAAAGCGATTTGAGTGAAATAAATAAATGGATAAAGAAGTTTCTTCGACTCCTGTGTCTGTTTTAGATACACAGTTAAGCTCTTAAGCTGCTTAAAAAACTTTACAACAGAGCTCTGGTACCAGTTATTTTTCTATCAATGTAGATTGCATAACCTGAACGTGTGACACAAAATGACAGAAAAAAACTAAATTCCTTAAAGACACAGAATTACGAAAAAAACCCCACAAAATTTTAAAAAAAGACAAAGAATGACAAAAAGACACAGAATTACCAAAAAAGAAACAAAATTATATAAAAAAAGACACAAGATGACCCAAAAAAAGACACAAACTGACTGAAAAAAAACATAAATTACTTAAAAAAAAAGACACAAAATTACAAAAAAAGAAACAAAATTATATAAAAAAAGACACAAGAAGACCCAAAAAATACACATTACTAAAAAAGACAGAAACTGACTGAAAAAAAAACTAAATTACTTAAAAAAAAAAAGACACAAAATTACCAAAAAAAGTAATTAAAGGGACTTTCCACACACAACACGGTAAAGTGACATTCATATAAAACTCACATTAAACTTTCATATCAAGGTGGGGGCCACAAAATATCATCACGAGGGCCACAATTGGCCCGCGGGCCGCAAGTTTGAGACCCATGTTGTATGTGGAACATTACGTCACTTTCCCCTTATTATGACTTGATTTCTAGAACACCAAACTGGATCCGACCTCATCAAACATGAGTCTCTTCTTCTATCCATCACATTGACTTAATGTGATTTAAAGATAATTAGCTGCGTTTTCTGCTTATGAAACATCTGGATTAGCCGCCGACCGCTAACCACCAACTGTCTACAAATTGTTCTTATCCTCCAACGCTTTGAAATACGACTTAATCAGGTTACGAAAGCGCTATCAGATGTCATCTGGAGAACTGGAGCTGCCTCACCAATCTGTTTCTACTCACCACGAGTGAGCAGGTCCATCCCCATTCACTCTGCACGATTAATAGCTCTTTATTGGCTTACTGCAGGAATGTAAGCCTCAGTGGCACATTACAAAACATTATGGTGTAAGATTTCGGACCTGAAATGACCTGAAGTGCCTGTCTGACGTGTTTGAGGATCCTTGAAGCAGAAAGGAACAAAAGATGGTGTTGAAGCGGCTTTCATGCCTGATTTTTCTGCTTTTATTTTGGAGAAAAAACCCACAATAAGATGTTCTTGAGGTCATTGTCGGAGTTCACTTTGTTGTTACACAAGAATTCAGGTTTGATTTTAATCAAAAAACATCTATTTGTCATGCAACACTACACTGCAAAAAAAGGTGCATTAAAAACAAGATAAAAACAGTAAATCTGAGGGAATTATCTTCTAATTTAACTTGACAAGATTTCTTAAATTAAGATTATTAAATCTAGAAATAAGCATGTTGAACACTTAAAATAAAATTAACTCTTAAAACAAGATAAATTATCTAACACTTCTAAATCTCAAGTTTTTTTTTATCTTGGTAAGAAACAAATAATTGTCAGTTCATTGCTGCTTGCAGTTTTAATTCATCTCTTTTGTACATTTTTGGTCTTTTTTGCTCATTTTGTGACCAAAAGAAGATGTAAAAAGACACAAAATTATCAAAAAAAGACACAAAAGGACACAAAAAAGACCAAAAAAAGACACAAAAAGACGTAAAATAACCAAAAAAGAAATAAAAGACGTAAAATGAGTGAAAAAGACAAAAAAAGGCACAAAAACCCAACAAAAAAAGTCACAAAAAAGGACACACAAAAAGACGAAAAATGATCAAAAGACGAAAAAAAACACCAATAAAAGGAACAAAAAGACAAAAAAAGTCGTTTTTTATCTTGGTAAGAACCAAATAATTATCAGGTGACTCTGCTCAGGCCAGTTCATCACTGCTGGCTGCTTTAATTTATCTTGTTTTAAGAGTTAATTTCTTATTTTAAGCGTTCAACATGCTTATTTCTAGATTAATAATCTTAATTTAATAAATCTTGTCAAGGTAAATTATCTGTCCATGCAGCAGGATAATTCCCCTCAGGTTTAGTGTTTTATCTTGTTTTTAGACACACCTTTTTTGCAGTGTATTTATTTTTCTCACTTCCTTCCCTGCCTCTTTCTGCCTCTGCACTAACCTGTTGTCATGAACTAAGACGCCTTTTGTCTGCTGAAACAACACGGATCGTCTTGTGTGCATGAGTGAATGAGAGGTTTGTGTAAGAAGGAAGCAGGAAGTGCAGAAGGATGTGTGACTGACCATGAAGAGCGTCTGGTAGCTGGCGATCATCTTCTGCAGCACGGCGATGACGGCGGTGCTCTCCTCGGCGCGCGCCGAGCTCTGCACGCTGAACTCTTTGTCAGAGTTCTTCTGCTTGTGCAGCAGGTTGGGCCCGAAGATGGTGGCCAGGTTCAGAGACGTCATCTTGTTCCCCGTGATCTGTTGGACAAACACATTAATATTCATCAGGATTCATAGATGACTGAGGAGCAAGGTTATCATCCAATCCACTTTATTTATAGAGCACAATTTTAGCAAACACAAGGTTTCCAAAGTGCTGCACAAACAATAAATAGATAACACATTTTCATTTCATTTTGTGTCTTTCTTGGTCATTTTGTCTTCTCATTTTGTGTAATTTTTGTAATTTTATGTCTTTTTTTGGTCATTTTGTGTCTTTTTTTTGTCAATTTGTGTCTTTTCTTTTGGTCATTTTGTTTCTTTTCGTGTCTTTTTTTTTTTGGCATTTTGTGTCTTTTTTTTAGTCCTTTAGTCCAACATAAAATGTGATTTTGAATCTATCAGACAAAGGAAATAAAGGAAACATTTATTGTGACTTTTCTTAGTCTGGCACCCAACAAATACCCCATTACAAAAAAACTAACACTAAAAGATTAGATTAGATAGATTAGATTCGAGTTTATTAATCCCACAGTGAGGAAATTTCTTTGTTACAGCCAATCACAAAAATTGCACACAAAATTATTTCCCTTTTAGATAAAGATTTAAAAAAACAAAAAACAATCTAATATAAAAAGACATTTAACAATATACTATACAACCTAGTGCAAATTATATGCAAAATGTGCAGAAAAAAAAGAAATAAACTACAACAGGTTCAGGTTGTGCTGGTGTTCTACAGTCTTATGGCAGCTAACTAAAACGAATAAAAACTAAACTCAAACTAAGCATTTTCCAAAAAATAAAAACTAATTAAAACTAGCAAACTCACTGTAAAAACTCATTGAAATTAACTGAATTTGAAAACAAAAATTGACAAAGAAATGAAAACTAAAACTAATGAAAAATCCCAAACTATTATAACTTTGGTCAGTACTTCCATACGGCCACCAGATGGCGACAAATAGCCAGTTTTCCCACCATAAATAATCTGTGTTTTTCTAAACTATTATGCTATTTAATATGCCAGAAAAAAAGATTTAGTATGTCAAATGTGGTATGCCAAAAATACCAGGATGTTCTACTGTATCCGCTCACATTCTGCAGTCTGCACGCTTTTCTGATTATTCCTACCAACACTCCTCTGAACAGAGGTAATACGTCCCAGTTGTATGCATACCGCATGCAACAGTACATACTTTGAAATGGCAGCTGCAGTACTTACTAAAAGTAAAAATATGCCATTTGGAGCACAGAAAATGAGTCCAGCTGGAATATCAGTGTGACTCACTCCAAGCTGAGTACTAAAATATGCTGTTTTTTAGTCATTTTGTGTCTTTTTTGGTCTTTTTTTGTCTTTTTATAGTTATTTTGGGTCTTATTTTAGTCATTTTGTGTCTTTTTTTAGTCATTTTGTGTCTATTTGTGTCTATTTTTGTCTTTTTTTAGTCATTGTGTATCTTTTTGCCGTTTTTTGGTGAAAGTAACACAAGTCCTGAAGAAAGAGTTTGGTTTGGACATAGATTTATGTCAGTGTGAGTGTAACGTGTGTACTTTTACCTAGCAATAGCACACACTGTGTATTTCCAATTATGGTGCGTTCAGGTTTATTGGAAAGCTTGGAATTTCTAGTTTCCAGCGAGACCAAACATCTTCATGTAAACTGCTGATAAAATTCTCCAGAAGCTTTTTTTTTTATCACAACTTGCTCTTATATTTCTGCAGACTATATATGTACCTTTTTATTGTTTGGTTGGTTTAGAGAGCCTGCAAGCTGAAGACTTTGCACATTTAAGCTTATGCTCACATTGTGTGCATCTTTTGTGGAATCACAAAACAGTTAACCCTCTGGAGTCTCCAAAAGCACCAAATCTAGACTTCTTCATGACATCCAGACTAGAAAAAATGTTATATTTGCAACCTTTGTTCACATTTGCAACATTTCAAATTTTTTTATTGAGTATGATAGCGTTTTGAAAGTAAAAAAACATTCAAAATCACATTTTATGTTAGACTAAAGGACTAAAAAAGAGACAAAATGACCAAAAAAGGACACAAAATGACCAAAAAGACACAAAATAACTAAAAAAGACACACAAAATGACCAAAAAGACACAAAATAACTAAAAAAGACACACAAAATGACAAAAAAACACACACAGAAGACACAAAAAAGACACATAAAGAAACAAAACGACTAAAAGTAAGGACAAAAAAGACGCATAAAGACACAAACAACAAAAAATGAACACTGTTGCTTTTAACAGCGCCCCCCCCCCCCCCTCCTCAGACAATAAAGTTCTATCATCATCATCAAAATGACCAAAAAAGGACACATGACAAAAAACAAAACAAAGACAAAAAGTCACAAAATGACCAAAAAAAGACACAAAATAACTAAAAAAGACACAACAAAGACACAAAATGATCAAAAAAGACAGACAAAAGATGGATAAAAGGATTCAGAAATGGACTAAATAGCCCAAAAAGACTCCATAGAGTTATCAGGACTGAGAGTCTGCAGTGATCCTGCAGCTCTGTGAGACTGTAGCTCCTGAGAAACAGAGATGACATCACAGTGTTGTTCTGTGATTACACGCTCCGTGGAGAGATTTCCTCTCCTCCCTCATCACACTTCTTCTCTTCCGTTTCTCCTCCGTTTCCCACTGACATCTCCATCCTAAATCCCTCCTTTCATCTTGGTTTTCTCACCTCTCATCCATTCTCTGCATCTTATCACTTCCTCTCTCTCTGTTTCTGCCACTTTGAGCAAAAAATGGTGTGTATGACGTCTGAATCTGTTCTGCAAACATCCTGCCACATAATCTGCATCTGAAGTTACGAGACCTTAACTCTATGGAGTCTTATAGGGGTATCCTGTCCAATTTTTAATCCTTTTCATGTCTTTTTGTCTTTTTTGTGTCTTTTTTTGGTCATTTTGATTCTTTTTGTGTCTTCTTTTAGTCATTTTGTGTCTTTTTTTGGTCATTTTGCATCTTTTTTTAGTCATTTTGTATCTTTTCTTGGTCATTTTGTTCCTTTTTGTGTCTTTTTTAGTCATTTTGCATCTTTTATTTGTCATTTTGTGTCTTTTCGTCATTTTGTCTTTAGTCCAACATAAAATGTGATTTTGAATCTTTTTTTTTACTATCAAAACAGTGTCTTTTTTGGTCATTTTATTGGTCATTTTTTCTTCTCATTTTGTGTCTTTTTTGTACTTTTGTGCCCTTTTTTTGTCATTTTGTGTCCTTTTTTTTGTCATTTTGCGTCTTTTGGTCATTTTGTGTCGTTTTTAGTCTTTTAGTCCAACATAAAATGTGATTTTGAATCTTTTTTTTTACTTTCAAAACACTATCATGCTCTATAAAGAATTTTAAATGTTGCAAATGTGACCAAAGGTGTCAAATCTACCATATAAGAGGGTTCCATCCAGTTCTATAATTTTATACTAAATATATTTGAGCTTGTCTCCAGTTTTACTTGGTATATCATCATCAAACTGAAACTGGCCTCATGGAGTTTACAGCCAGAACTTTAGAGGTAAATTTACAGTAGGGCTCCACGCTGCTTTGTTTTCTAGTCTGATGGAGGCAACAAGTCTGGATTATTTGGAGCTTTTGGAGCTTTAAAAGCTCCAACAAGTTTTTTTGTAGAGAAATGAGTTTTTCGGCCTCTCTCCCAGTTTCCTCCCGTTCCACTCCCAGTCCCAGAGGAGACACGGAGCCACTAGCGGCCAAAAGTATTGATGTGTTGTTGCCGGCCGAGTGTGAAACAGCGTTAACTCTGACTTCCTGTCACGATCTCCAGATACTGGAGAGGAAAAATCCCACACAGGCACCAATGTTTGACTCCATTCTCATGTATTTATGCAGCAGAACACACTCCCATCTGTTCTCAGACACACTTTCTGCCTCTTCCTCACATGCACACTTGCACAAATTGGTGAGATTTATTCCCACACACATGCACTAAAACTAACTACACACACACACATGTGCATGAGTCCATAATCTGACAACAAAAACAACAAAAGTGATTAATTAAAAAAGTAATTCTGTGTCTTTTTTTGGTAATTTTGTGTCTTTTTTTGGTTATTTTGTCTCTTTTTCTGTCATTTTGTGTCTATTTTGGGTCATTTTGTGTCTTTTTTTTTGTAATTTTGTGTCTTTTTTGTGTCATTTTGTGTGTTTTTATAAATAACTTTGTCTTTCTGGTAATTTTGTATCTTTTTTGGTAATTCTGTGTCTTTTATTTGGTCCTTTTGTGTCTTTTTTTTCAATAATTTTGTGTCTTTTGTGTCATTTTGTGTCTTTTTTTTAATAATTTTGTGTCTTTTTGGTAATTCTGTGTCTTTTTTTGGTCATTTTGTGTCTTTAAGTAATTTAGTTTTTTTTCTGTGCATGAGTCCATAATCTGGAAACTAGTGCAGGCTAAAGGGAGTGTGGGAGTGGGAAAGAACAGAGTGGAATATCATTTAACCCTCTGAACCCTCCAACGGAAAAGGCCTGTTTTCTTAAAATAAATCCAAAAATTACACCGTTTATCAGAAGGCAGAAATTGGGTTGGATTTTAAAATTTCCAACAGTCTTTGAATGCACCATGTGTAACGGCCGCTTCTGCCAGGAATAATAAACCAATTAAATAGGGATATTACAGCAAAATCACTTGGTAAGTAAAACTGGAGACAAGCTCAAATATATTTAGTATAAAATGATAGAACTGGATGGAACCCTCTTTATGTTAGATTTGACACCTTTGTTCACATTTGCAACATTTACAATTCTTTGAGCATGATAGTGTTTTGAAAGTAAAAAAAAGATTCAAAATCACATTTTATGTTGGATTAAAAAACAAAAAAGACACAAAATGACTAAAAAGACACAACAAAAGACACAAAATTACCAAAAAAGACACACAAAAGACATAACAAAAGACACAAAGTGACTAAAACGACACAACAAAAGACACAAAAGACATAAAGGCACAAAAAGACAAAGACAAAACATGACCAAAAAGCCCGCAAAATAACGAAAAAAGACACAAAATGAGCACAAAAGACACACAAAATGAGCAAAAAAGACACAAAAAAGGCACAAAATGACCAAAAAAGACACATAGACACAAAATGACTTAAAAAAAGGACACAGAATGACAAAAAAGACACAAAATAACTAAATATATAAGTATATAACTATATATATATTAATTCATTCATGTATATTTGGGGTCAGAATAGGATTTGTCATTAGTTCCCACAACTGAGGTTTGTTCAAATGTATAACAAACATTTTTGACTTGTTAAATGTCGCGTTACGCTTCATGATGGACGGTTTTAAAAAAAAGTAACAACATGAATGCTGCAGAACCACAGATAATAACTTCATTACCCACAATGCACCTCTCCTTCTGATACAGTTTGATCAGAGATTCATGTGTGTTTTGTGGAATCACTTGAGGCAGTTTATCAGATTTCCAGCAGCTCCCTCTGGAGCCATAAAAAGTCTTTCTACAACGACTTTTTTCACAAGCACTCGTCCTCCTTCAGACCTGAGAAACACAAACTGATTCTATCACTCCGTCGGTAATTTCCTCCCAATGAGCTGGAAACACGAGGTAAACAAATCTCCAGGACGCTGCCCAGGAGCTGTTTGTACGGGACGAAAACAGGCTGAATGTTTATGATCTTTACCTCCAGCAAAGAGGTTGTTTTAACTGGGTTTTTAATATTATTATTTGTATGTTTGTCAGCAGGATTATGGCAAAACTGCTGCTCCGATTTTTATGAAACTTATGACAATGACCAAAGTAAGACACAAAATTACCAAAAAAAAAAAAAGGATACACAATGAAAAAAAAACTTAAAGACACAAAATGACAAAAAAATGACCCAGAAAAGACAGAAAATGACAAAACTAAGACACTAAATTACTTAAAAAAGAAACAAAATGACAAAAAAGACACAAAATGATTCAAAAAAGAGACAAAATTATTTTTAAAAAATGACACAATGACCAAAAAGACACAAAATGACAGAAAAAAAACTAAATTACTTAAAAAATAGACACAAAATAATTTCAAAAAGACACCAAATTATTAAAAAAGACACCAAATTAATAAAAAAAGATACAAAATTACCAAAAAGACATAAAAATATTTAAAAGACATAAAATTACCCAAAATAGACACAAAGACAGAAAAAAAACTAAATGACTTAAAAAAGACACAAAATGACTTAAAAAAAAAAAGTTATTAAAGGGACCTTCCACACACAACACGGTAAAGTACCATTCATATACAACTCACAATAAACTTTCATATCAAGGTGGGGGCCACAAAATATCGTCACGAGGGCCACAATTGGCCCGCGGGCCGCAAGTTTGAAACCCCTGGTTTGCATGAAGTATTATTTTGCCGCTCACCTCCTGTCCTTCCTTGTCCTGCTGGTCGTGGGCGTGGTCGGCCACCGTGGACAGGAACTCCAGGAGGCGGTGCAGCGTGTCACTGTTGCATGCTGGGAGCAGGTAGACCAGCAGCTGGGTCACATTCTGCTGCTCATCTGAGTCCAACACTGCAGATCAGACCAGGAGGGATCGATTAATCCTTTGATGCATATAAACAACATATAAACACCTTCTGATGCACAACATGGGTCCAAAATAACCTGCAGTCATTTCTCATGTTATTGAATAACTTTATTTTTATTACAAGAGATCATTATATCCTTTTTTCCTTTCATACTTTAATTACTTTTTTTTGGTAATTTTGTGTCTCTTTTAATAATTGTGTCTTTTTTGGTAATTGTGTGTCTTTTTTAACGGATAGTGGCACTGCAGGAAAACTGTAGAAACCAAACTTTAGTTTAAAACGCAGAATATAACAGAGCAGTGGAACAAAGGACTTTTAAGGAGTTGTGTGCATGGTGGCATGGTGTGAACTTTAACTCAGAAGATAGAAGCAGCTTACCAACAAAAGAAAATCTACCCAGACTTTTACAGTTTCCTTTCCCTGAACCACAAACCAAAGGAAGCTTCTTGATGTTGCTACTTTGCAGCGTAGACTTCAAGCCAGACAGACATCAAACTGGTAAACAAGGTTTTTCTTGACGTTGGCGTCTGCCGGTTGGTTTTTCAGTTACGTGATTGGCCCGAAATAACCAAAAAACAAAATGAAATAACGGCCGTAGTTTGGTTTTTGCAAATTTCTTTTTTCATTTCTCATTTATTATTAATATGACGGCGGACACACCGGAAGCGGGAAAATAAAAGTCCTGTCAAAATAAAAGTACCATGCTAACTTGTTATCAAGTATAATAAAGTTTTTGATAATTTTGTGTCTTTTTTAAGTAATTTTGTTTTGTTTTTTTGATAATTTTATGTCTTTTTAAATGATTTTGTGTCTTTTTTGGTAATCCTGTGTCTTTTTTGATCATTTTGTTTCTTTTTTAAGTCATTTAGGTTTTTTTTTGTAATTTTGTCTTCTTTTTTTTTTTAACAATTTTGTGTCTTTTTTTGGTAATTTTGTATCTTTTTTGGGTCATTTTGTGTCTTTTTAAAATAATTTTGTGTCTTTTTAAGTAATTTGTTTTTTTTCCTGTCATTTTGTGTCTATTTTGGGTCATTTTGTGTCTTTTTTTCCCGTAATTTTATGTCTATTTTTGCTCATTTTGACACTGCCTCCAGCAGCCCTCTTGCTTTAGACCCATGTTGTGCATCAAAGGGTTAACAGGGAAACAAAGAGGAGAAACAAAAAGCAGATCACACATAGAGAAAGAGGGAAGACTCGGCGTACATGTGGTGTTGATGAAGGCCGTGTAGAGCTCCTTGGTGAGCAGCGGGTCGGGCATGTCCCTGAGGAACTCCTTCAGCAGAGCGGCCACGTCGTGCACGCTGTGCTCCTCGTCCAGCTGCACGTCCACGCCGCGGTCAAACTCCTCCCGCAGCTGGAGTCGAGACAAAAAAAAAAGAGGGGTTAAAGGAGAAAGAGAGGAAGAAGCTAATAAACCAATTAAAATGGGGATATTTCCGCCAAATCACTTTAAACTTTGTGAATTATTTGAAATTTCGCCCAAAAATAAACCGTTTGCAATAAACTGATTCAGTAAAGAATATTCAGTGAAACTCAGAATGAATGCAGGCCATTTACACAGAGCCAAGGGGAGAGTACAAGTTGTAAGTAGAGGCCAATATTTTTATTATAATACTCCAATATTGGTAACACTTGTTGCAAAAATATGCTATGTAAACTGTAAATATTCCATTTTTAACAACATGAATGCTGCAGAACCACAGATATTAACTTCATTACCCACAATGCACCTCTCCTTCTGACAGTTTGATCAGAGATTCATGTGTGTTGTGTGGAAGGAAGGAGAGGAAGAAGCTGCATTCAGAAACATCCTCCAAGCAAAACAATGGACATTATATTCTAAGTGGTGCATTCACTTCCTGTTGGTCCTCCCAGTGACCTGCTAGTCAAACCAGTTTTACCAGTAGGCGTCTTAATCTGCAGGATCTGACCTTTGGCTGACTGCCACAGAGTGACTCTATTGTCGGCCATGTTGGATATATTACTTAGACACCAGTTTTCACACTAAATTCAGCCAATAAATCCTCATTTCACAGTCAGCTGACACTGTTGGCCAATGCATAAATGTTGACATTGTATCGTATCAACACAGTCGAGTAGAGAATGTAAAATGGATATTTATACTTGTCACACTCAATATACAGATGTGTGAATACAAACCATTTAATTTAGTGAGTTTATAATAAAGACAAGGTGTTATAAACACACACAGGTCCCTTTAATTATTTCATTCTCTTCCATTTGTCTCCTGTTTTAATGTTCTGCAAGCTAACGGATAGTGGCACTGCAGGAAAAAAAGTCTAGAAACAAAACTTTAGTTTAAAAGGCAGAATATAACAGAGCAGTGGAACAAAGGACTTTTAAGGAGTTGTGTGCATGGTTGCATGGTGTGAACTTTAACTCAGAAGGTAGAAGCAGCTTACCAACAAAAGAAAATCTACCGAGACTTTTACAGTTTCCTTTCCCTGAACCACAAACCAAAGGAAGCTTCTTGATGTTGCTACTTTGCAGCGTAGACTTCAAGCCAGACACAGACATGATGAAAATGAAAGTCCCGTCAAAATAAAAGTACTGTGCTAGCTTATTATCAAGCATAATAAAGTTTTTTTTTTTTTTAAAAGGACACAAACTGACTGAAAAAACACTAAATTACTTAAAAAAACACAAAATGACAAGACACAAAAATTACCAAAAAAGACACAAAATAACCCACAAAATGACAAAATAAACGAAATTACTTTAAAAAGACACAAAATGACAAAATAAACTAAATTACTTTAAAAAGACACAAAATTACAAAAAAAACTAAATTACTTAAAAAAGACACAAAATGACAAAACAAACTAAATTACTTAAAAAAGACACACAAAATGATCGAAAAAGACACAAAATTACAAAAAAAAAATACAAACTGGCTGAAAAAACATTAAATTACTTAAAAATGACCAAAAAAATACACAGAATGACAAAAAAACTAAATTACTTAAAAAAGAAACAAAATGACCAAAAAAAGACAAATCTACCTAGACTTTTACAGTTTCCTTTCCCTGAACCACAAACCAAAGGAAGCTTCTGATGTTGTTACTTTGCAGCGTAGACTTCAAGCCAGACAGACATCGAAACTGGTAAACAAGTTTTTTTTCTTGACATTGGCGTCTTCTGGTTGGTTTTTCAGTTACGTGATTGGCCCGTTGTGCATCACGCCAGTTAGTTTTCTCTCTAAAATTTGACTTTTTGCCACAGGGCTGCTGCATGTTTTGTTTTCAAGCAGGGTTCGGGTGCCAAAGTATAATCCCTTTTTCTGTCCAGACGAAAATACAAAAACCCGGAAACAGCGCCCCCTTTTCCTTTTTTTGTTTTAAACCAAAAACGGAAAAACAGATTTTGCTCTCAACATCAAAAAACGAAATAACTTAAAAACCAAAATGAAATAACAGCTGTTATCTGGTTTTTGCAAATTCCTTTTTTCATTTTTTGTTTCTCATTTATTATTAATATGACAGCGGACACACCAGAAGCGGGAAAATAAAAGTCCTGTCAAAATTAAAGTACAGTGCTAGCTTATTATCAAGCATAATAAAGTAAAAAAAAGAACTTATCACACACTATTATAAGCACTCGGACCCAGCGGACCCAGCGGACCCATACACAACCCAAGTTAATTTGGTCTATAAAATGTCAGAAAAAAATTGAAAAATTGTTCCTCAAACTCTTAATGTTATTTTGTCACTCCAAAAACCCAAATATATTCACTTCAATAGCAAAAAAAAGACTAATCGTACCAAATCTAATGCTAGTTCTGGTGTTTTCATAGCAATGCCTGATTTGGTGTGTATGCACGTAACATAAAGGAAGTGAATATGTGACTTATAGAACCTCTGCTCCTTCTACCTAAAGGTCAGTCTTGTATTTCATTAACGTATAAGAGTTTTAAGTGAGTCAACCCACCTTCACTTACTGCAGGTAACCCTGGCTGGAGTGAATCAATAACCTCTCCTCCCTCATTAAACACTAAAGTGCCTCCACTTCCCTCTAACTGTGTAAAACAGTGTTATAAAAACAGAAAAGATGCTGTAAAAAGGAAGCTGACCCATGAAGCTTCACCCTGATTGACAAGTTCTTCTGCTGTGTATTCACAAGGAGAATGGATAATAAAAATGTGTAGGAGGAAGAACAACTTATTGCTTATTCTCTGTAGTGGACTGGAGAGAATATATTCTTTTGTTTGCACCGTGTTGGTTATCACACAATTTATTCTTAGAAAGGAGGTTTTGTTTGTTGCTGTTGGGTTTCGTGCATGGTGTGAAGAGAATTTTGCACAAAAACCACATTTCACTTTGTGCAAAATTAGCTTTTTTTCTCATTTTTATGAGCCAAACCCAACAAAAAAAAAACAACTCCAGATCTGTCTTACCTGCCGGACTCTCTTCTTGGAGCTTCCCACTCTAAAGATCCCCACCGTCTGCAGACCTGGTTGGACAAGGAAACAAACCGTCACTAGAGAGTATTAGCTGCACTGCAAAAACTGACATCTAAGTAAGATGAAATATCTTAGACCAGCTATTCTAGGTTTATTATAGGTCATTAGAATCAAGAAAAATGCACTTGTTATTAATTAGAATACACTAATTCTAAGGTATTTGTGGGTTCATTGAGATTAGATATTTTTACTATTTTGGAAAGTTTTGACAAGCCAAATTGTCTTGTTCCATTGGCAGATAAATTTGCTATTTCTAAACAAAATACACCTCATTTTTGTACTTTTTTTTTCTTGATTTTAAGAGCTGACTTTTTGCAGCACCTGTCGTCGTGGTAACAGAGAATGAGCGACCATATATGTAGTGTTAAAGTTCCAGTACCGTATTTCTCGATGTGCTGGCAGCAGCTGTCGACCACGCGGGGCACCTGGCGGTAGATGGGGTTGAGGCTCAGCCGTTTGTCTCGGTGCTTCTCCTTTTTATTGGGCGTTTCAGCCGGCAGAGAGAGCTGCAGAGCCTCCAGGAGGCGCGACTGGCTGTCGTCCAGGTCTGTGATGGAGTCCACCGACATGCCTCCCTGCAGGAGAAACAACGTGCATTTCATTCAGACACAATCAAACACCTGATCCCATCTCTGGAGCTCCGCTTTGCATTAACTTTAGGGTTTTTTCTCACCCTCCTGCGTGCCCGAGGAGCAGCCTCAGGCGTGTTGGGTGATGTTGATTCATTCGCCGTCTCTGACGTGGAACTCAAAGACGAGTTACTGCTGGATAACTCCTTATTGGACGGCCGCTTGGTGGCAAACTGCAGGAGAGAAAATGATCCAAGAGTTACATCTGGCTCTCCAAAAGAACGGGACAATCTGTCCTAATAGCTCAAACAAGAAGGTTCGCTTTGTGTGTTTGTTTGTCAGCAGGAATAATTACAGGCCCAATAAAAATAATTATAATCATAAGGGTGAAGTATAGGCCAGGGAAGAACCCATTACAGTTTGGAGTAGATGCAAATCATAGGGTGGTTGCACAAATTGTTTTCCACTTTCATCCACATTGCAAGATACAAGGTTCATACACTTTTTAAGTGGTCAAATTCAAGCACTTTTCAAGGACTTTCCAGGTCCATTTTCAAGCTTTTCCAGGACCTTACAACGGTTCTAAGTTGCATGTTTTAGATGAGTACTTACATGCTAAAAGGGTTAATTTACTACTTTACCATACCAACAGAGATGAGTTTATACTTTTAACAACCAAAAGTACAGTTTTCTAACCTCAATACTCAATTTTCATTGAACATGTGATTATCTATAGTCAGATTGCACGAGAAATACAGTAAGAATTTCAAGGATTTTCAAGCACTTTATCCAAAATCCAAACACTTTTAAAACCTTGAAAATACAACATTAAAATGTAAGCATTTTAAAGGATTTCTGATTTGATTTCTGAAGATAGCCCTGGTGGAGAGTGCACGTCTAGTTTTATAAAGGTTAAGATAATATTTGTCCCTTAAAAATTCCCTTAAGCAAGAGGAATTAGTTCAACCTAGGGGAGATTCAGATGAAGTGTCAGACCTGTAAAATGGAGGAGACGAGGTCGGAGGAGTCCTTGTGCTCCTCTCTCTGCGGGGGGTCCTGACGGTAGCTGTCCTGGCGCTGCCGGTGCGTTCGGTCGTTGGCGATGACCTGGGAGAGCCCGATACTGAAGGCCTGGGGGATGCATTCTGGGGGGGGAAATGGGCAAAAAGATGAGAGAAATTAATTTTTAATTTCATTTATCCTTTATTTATTTTCTCGAGGAATCATTGAGGGCAACCTCTCATTTACAATGATGCTGGGAGGACAGAGAAAACACAAAACAGCATATAACAAGTAAAACTGGAGACAAGCTCAAATATATTTAGTCTAAAAATATAGAACTGGATGGAACCCTCTTATATGTTAGATTTGACACCTTTGTTCAAGTTTGCAACATTTAAAATTCTTTATAGAGTGTTTGGAAAGTAAAAAAAAAGATTCAAAATCACATTTTATGTTGGACTAAAGGACTAAAAAAGACACAAAATGACCAAAAAAAGACACAAAATGACCAAAAAAAGACACAAAATAACTGAAAACAGACACAAAATGACAAAAAATACACAAAATGACCACAAAAAAAATACACAAAAATACACAGAATGACCAAACAAAGACACAAAATGACAATAAAAGAAAAAAATGATCAAAAAAAGACACAAAAAGGCAAAAAAGATACAAAATGACCCCAAAAAGACCCCAAAAGACACAGAATGACCAAAAAGGACACAAAATGATAATAAAAGAAACAAAATGATAATAAAAGAAACAAAATGATCAAAAAAGACACAAAATGAGAAGACAAAATGACAAAAAAAAAACACAGAAGAAGACACAAAATGACCAAAAAAAGACACAAAATGACTCAAGAAGACACAAAACGACCGAAAAAGACACAAAACTAAAAAGCAGTTTTTTTCAGCTTCACTATTTGAATCATTCTTCTGGATGAACAGTGAACAAGAAGGAAGATGAAAAAAACAGGATAAGCATCTTCCAAAAGTAGCTCTTGAACATCAAACACATCTCCAATTAAACTCCTTTTACATGCGATAAAAACCTCCCAACACGTTTATGACATCAGTTAAAGCTCTTATGCATCACTAAAGTCCATCTGTTTTCCAAAATAAGACATCACAGAAAGAAAGTTGGCAAAAAACCTGGCAATGACAGACCACTAATTGCAGAGCCTTTGACCAAAATAACACAACTTCTCCGTGCAGATCGTTTTAGAGGCTTTGCAGCATTGACACATCTTATTCCTCGGTTGTATTTTCACTATTTTTTAACCCTTTGATGCACAACATGGGTCAAAAATGTTCATTTCTCATTTTATTTCATGCTGGCTGTGTGTTTCTTTGCTCCATCTTTTTAAATCAATTTATTTTATGATTGAATAGTCCAAGTATTCTTTGAATTTCTTTATTTTTTTAATAACAACCTATCATTATATCCATTTTTCCTTTCATACTTTATGAAGAAAAATAGTTTTTGTATTATTACATCACACATGGGTCAAAAATGACTCATTCATCCCAATTTGATTTAGAATTAAATTACCTAATACTATAATAATAGTAGTTTGTTTCAAATAGATACTTTAGCAGTAAGAGAGGCCAAACACTCATATAATTAATTAATATATTTAACATGTTTATGTATCATTTTGTCACACATACAGTGTATCTGGAAGATATTCACTTTTTCCACATGTTATGTTGCAGACTTATTCCAAAATTGATTAAATTAATTTTCCTTAAAATTACACGGGAACACTTTACAATAACCCTCATTTATAAATAGTAAACAGATGTTTAATCATTATTTATAAACCGTATATAGGCCATTTAGAATAGTAAATACATAATTTATTAGTGTTTAACTAACTAGATAATATATAAATGACAACTAGATTGTATATTAATGTAAGTTTATAGTTACTTTACCATTAACAAACAATTTGATTATAATTAAAATTAATTGGTTGATAAACCATCTATAAACATTACTTAGTTGGTTATTGCCCGCGTGAGGTCACCCAGAAATTAGAAATCAATATAACCGCAGTGCTTTTATTTTTGGAAAAAAATTAGCATTAGCACTAGAGCAACATTAGCAACATTAGCATTAGCACTAGAGCTAACAAGCACTTTTACTATAGTTAAGACAACAAATATAGCCACTAATATATATGACAGAATAAATAAACTTTAACAAACCTTGTGTACTGTCAGCCAGCCACTATAGAAGCCTTTTAGATACTTTATATCAACTTTATATTAATTACTACGCACTCGTTATTAATTACCGTTCGTTTTTTAATTTAACCATTGCACCTGTTATTTCCTGTCACTACCTTTCAAAATAAAACCACCCGTTTCACACCGGACGGTACCTTTTCAAAATAAAACCATCACAACATTGTCAAACACCTAGAAAATGTACAAACATGAAAAAAAACAAGCTATATATTACAAAAACAACAATAGGAACCTTGCTAAATGCCTTTTACAGTTGTGTTTAAAATAAATGTTATAGTGATATAGTGATTGGAGTATTTACTACTTTTTACTGCTATATTTCCACATTAACAGTCTTATCATAACATGTATTCCTATCAGTAGCAGCTCAAAACCAGATGATTTACTGTATTTTATAAAGGATTACATTAATATTAAGCAGAATTTAGTGCTTTTGTTGTGCATCAAAGGGTTAAAGTATGACGAGAGGCCGAATGGAGTTGGCAAGAAGTTGCAGCAGACGTATTCTAATTTGAGTTTATACAAGAATCTTGCAAAGGAAAACTCCAGTAATTAACATGCACGTTTGTGTTGCACTGCAAGCACTTAAATATATGCACTTCAGAGAGGAATGATGTCATCCTGGGCCATCGCGGGCTTTATATTCCATTATAGCTTGAGCCAACAGCTGAGAAAAAACAGTCCAGCTGTTTCAGAAGTTGTGTGTGTGTGGAAAAGAAGCAAAGGAAAACAGAGGGAGAGAAAAAAGCAAATTCCACAACCACAAGCGGAGGCCTGTGTTCATGAACAACATGACCACTAACGCTGTGACACAACGAATTTGCTCTGCAGCCTCACAGGGCTTATGTAACCTGCGTACACATATACTGGTCTGCACATATACGCAATCTGGATCGCATAATGTATATAGTGCTTTTCCAATCTAATGCAAAGCACTTCGCGGTGCATTCAGGGCCAGACCACATTTATCAAGCCATGTCAGATTTTCATAAATCTACATTTTCCAGGCCTGCAGCCTCAGTCTCAGTTTTCAGCAGGTTTTTTTTCCTCATTCACGTCCATGCAATGTCTTCGAATTAGCTGGTTTTTATTCAAAGTCAGGGATGGGCAACTGGAGGCCCGGGGGCCGCATACGGGTCGCACCCTCACTTGAAGTGGCCCTCAGTACAACTACATGCATTTGAGCATGAAATCTTAAAAGTGCAGTGTAAAAATGCACAAAATGACTTCTTGCAATTAATGTTGGTCTGCTGCACTGAAAACAATAAAGGAATCGATGCATTACCCAAAAAAGAATCAAATTGACCAAAAAATTACAGAAAATTAAGCAAAAAAGGACTCAAATTGACCACTAAATGACAAAAAATGACCGCGAAAAGACACAAATTGACCAAACAAGACACAAAATGAGCAAAAAAAGACATAAAGTGACCCAAAAAAGGCACAAAATGATCAAAAACGACACAAAATGACAAAAAAGACACAAAATGATCAAAAAGACACAAATTGACCATAAAATGATCAAAAAAAGACACAAAATGACCCAAAAAAAGGCACAAAATGGGGAAAAAAACACATTAAATGACCAAAAAGAATAAAAAACCCAAGATGATCAAAAAAGAATGTAAAATGACTAAAAAAGAGACAACATGACCAAAAAATGATGGAAAATTACAAAAAAAATGTAAAATTTACAGAAAATGACAAAAAAGACACAAAATTACCCTAAAATACTTCCAGTAGTGACGTCGTCCTTATTTTAAGCGTTCAACATGCTTATTTCTAGATTTAACAATCTTAATTCAAGAAATCTTGTCAAGGTAAATCATCTGTCCATGCAGCAAGATCATTTCCCTCAGATCTACTGTTTTTATCTTGTTTTTTTATCACCTTTTTTGCAGTGTGCTTTGGTTCCTAAGTCCTGCTACCAGCCACACACAATATTTATAGTCCTCTAGACTCTTAAATGCTTCCATGTGGCTCTCTGTGGAGCAGGAGGTCTTCAGAATCATCAATAGTCGAGTTGTGGAAAGAATTACTTGTCTTCGTTTTGCATCCAATATGAGTTTTCTGATGAAACCTGCTGCGTGCTGGCTTCTCCAACACGGTTATGTCGTCACTTTCTGCTGTTTCAAATTTGCACAGCTTATGGATTTATCACTTCCTGCCCTCTCAAAGGAATCCCATGCGTCAGAAAAATCGCACGACTGCAAACAAGCTGTATTTAATATTCATGTCAGGATAGAAGTCTGAGCCTAGTTGGGTGATTCTCATGAAGTCAGTCTAAGTTATGTCTGTGAAGATTATAAGGACATACTTTAATAAACTAAATATATTTCACTTTTATATGAATGAACAATATAGCCATAATGAGGCACAACTCACTGTTTTGTGCTAAAATGATATTTTCTATATTTTTTAACATTTTTTGTCATGGTTTTCCCACACTTATATACAACAAATATTTAAAGAACTTCATAAAATAAATATATATTTGTTTAAAAATATATAGTTTAACAGAATATGATCAAATATAATGTTTTCAACAATGTATAAAGAACAAAATCTGAATGAAAATTGATAAGAAAAAATGGTTAAATGTTACGGTAATGATAGAATTGTTTGCATTAAAATATTTGTATATTTTAATAGAATACATGTTGGTGATACCCGCTATCCTTGAGCATATTTAAGTGCTTGCCAAGGGGAAAAAAAGAGAAAAAACTTTTGTTTTTTAATTTAAATATGTGTTACGGTAATGCATTTTGCTCACAGTGTCTCTAAAAATGTCAGAAATACCTTACATTTTTAAAAACAGATCAAAAATTCTTATTAAACAGTGACTTTAGATTGTATATGTTATAAAGGGTCAAAGAAAATATGTATTCAATGCTCTTAGATTTTTGATTTTTGCTCTGAGCTGCACCATGTTCATGAGAATCAGGTGGAGGTAGTTTCTCTCCACAGCAGATGGCTGAGACGTCCCCACAGTCAAAGCTGCCAAATGGAAGTTTAATTTTCTCTCAGGGTCCCTGAATGCAGCCTTTGAAGCAGCCTCAGTCATTTCTCTGCTAGAGAAAGAGACAGAAGTCTGGCTTCACTAAGGCTGCCACAGTAACCGGAGCTGCTGGGACCAGACATCAGTCAAACTAGATTTGCAAATAAGGTTCAATAGTTATAATCTGCTTTGAGTACTTTATGGATGAGTTTTTACCTCAGATGTAATCAAGCTGTCAGTCAAAGGAAAGTTCTACAAATTGGTCTCTGAACAAAACTTTTTGGCACGTTCAGTGAAAAGTTGGAAGCTTGAACTTTGATCAAAAAGGTCTTGATATTTACAACTTTCATGACTTTCTGCATAAACTTAGAACAGGGTTGGGCAACTTAAATGCTGCAGGGGGCCATAATTTTATATATAGGAGCGTGCACTTAACTAGATATGATGAAACTGCAATTTTAAATATGTTTACAGTGCAGAATCTTAACATATTTCACGCTCAAATGCATGCACACTGCAAAAAAGAGATGATCTTAGTCATTTTGTCTCTTTTTTGGTCATTCTGTTTCTTTTTTGGGCCATTTTGTGTCTTTTTGTGGTAATTTTTTGGTCAATTTGAGTCCTTTTTTGGGAAATGCATTGATTTCTGCTTTGAGTACTTTATGGATGAGTTTTTACCTCAGATGTAATCAAGCTGTCAGTCAACGTAAAGTTCTACAAATTGGTCTCTGAACAAAAACTTTTTGGCACGTTCACTGAAAAGTTGGAAACTTGAACTTATCATTTGAGCACATTGAGCCAAAAAAGGTCTTGATATTTACAACTTTCATGACTTTCTGCATCAATTTAGAACAGGGTTGGGCAACTTAAATGCTGCAGGGGGCCATAATTTATATATAGGAGTGTGCACTAAAACAGATATGATGAAACTGCAATTTTAAATATGTTTACAGTGCAGTAACTTAACATATTTCAGGCTCAAATGCATGCACACTGCAAAAAAGGTATGTATAAAAACCAGATAAAAACAGTAAATCTGAGGGAAATGATCTTGCTGCATGGACAGATAATTTACCTTGACAAGATTTCTTAAATTAAGATTGTTAAATCTAGAAATAAGCATGTTGAACACTTAAAATAAGAAATTAAGTGTTAAAACAAGATTAATTATCTAACACTTTTCAATCTATCTTGGTAAGAAACAAATAATCATCAGGTCACTCTGCTCGGGCCAGTTCATCACTGCTTGCAGCTTTAATTTATCTTGTTTTAAGAGTTAATTTCTTATTTTAAGCGTTTAACATGCCTATTTCTAGATTTAATAATCTTAATTTAAGAAATCTTGTCAAGGTAAATTATCTGTCCATGCAGCAAGATCATTTCTCTCAGATTTAGTGTTTTTATCTGGTTTTTAGTCACCTTTTTTGCAGTGTAGTGTTGCTGTTGTGATTTATGTCTGGGTCCTCGGACATGCAGCCTTATAGTTATAAGTAGTGACTCTAAATTGCCCGTAGGAGTGAATGAGAGTGCATGAAAGCAAAGCAAAACACGTTGAACACAACACAGACATAAGATGGAGTTTTTTTTTGTTAATTCTCCCCCTTTTTTACCTCTATTTTCAGGACTTAGACTCCCAACATTGCACCAACATTTGCACTGCTTACTGCAGTTCCAATCAAATCAATTGGAAAAAAAAACTTCTGACAATCTCCAGTTGCCTTCCCTCCATCTGGAAAACACGCAGGGAAGTGCGACGTGATATGCAAAGAATTTAAAGTATTTGTCCTTAAATTACTTTTGTTCTGGGAATCCGGCTGCTTGTTTACCTCCATCACCAACTGGAGTAACATGTTCACAGTTGGCAAAAACATGCTGTGATCGGCCAAAGCATGTGCATTATTTTTATCAGACGCCACAGCTGTGACATACTGCAGCAGCGTCGTCATCCCTCCAAAATAAAACTCAGGAACAGCTGTTTCTCATACTGATTGCAGCAGTATAATGTTAATTCCACGCATGGCAAAGATAGCACTGAGAAAAAGTCTCATTTTAATTACGTATTGCTCTAAAATATGAAGAAACAATCCTTTTTTATGACAAATCATGTAAATTGCATGAGTTTCTTGGGGTTTGGAGAGTTTTGCCTATTTGAGATGAATACCTGACCTTTTATTAATGTCTAAATATGAATATTTCAACTAAACTAAAACTGACTTAACCTTCTGGAGTCTCCAAAAGCTCAAAATCCAGACTTCTTTATTATATTTACCTCTAAAGTTCTGGCTGTAAACTCCATGAGGCCAGTTTCAGTTTGATGATGATATACCAAGTAAAACTGGAGACAAGCTCAAATAGATTTAGTATCAAATGATAGAACTGGATGGAACCCTCTTATATGGTAGATTTGACACCTTTGTTCACATTTGCAACATTTAAAATTCTTTATTGAGCATGATAGAGTTTTGAAAGTAAAAAAAAATATTCAAAATCACATTTTATGTTGGACTAAAAAAGACACAACGTGACCAAAAAATGAGACAAAATGACTGAAAAAAGACACAAAATTACCCAAAAAAGACACAAAAAGACACAAAATGACAAAAAAGACACAAAATGAGAGGACAAAATGACCAAAAAAACCCACAGAAGACACAAAATGACAAAAAAAAAAACACAGAAGACACAAAATGACTAAAAAAAAACACAATATAACTGAAAAAGACACAAATCAACCAAAAAAAGACACAAAATGACTAAAAGAGACACGAAACGACCAAAAAAAGACACAAAATAACAGAAAAAAGACACAAAATTACCAAAACAAGACACAAAATGATGAAAAAAGACACACAAAAGACATAAAAAAGACACAAAATGACAAAAAAAGACATAAAAATGACCAAAAAAGACACAAAATGACTCAAAAAAGACACAAAATGATCAAAAAATGCACAAAATTACCCAAAAAAAGACACAAAATAACTAAAAAAAGACATAAAATGACCAAAATATATACATAATATCCCAAGACTCCATAGAGTTAAATGCACCAGTAATCACCTTTGTTCACTGGTTTGTCCCATGCTACTTGGGAACACTGCAGGCTAAGCAAAAACTGTCACTAGTGTTTATATTTCTGACATTTCCTTGTGTATTTACTGTCATCGAGCCCTTAGATCAGCACAAATCTGACAAGAAAAGCCCGATTCATTTCTGCTGCTCCTCTCTGCAGCTGGACTCCTCTCACGTAGATTCTCCTTCTGCCAAACGTGTCTGCTCCTCAGAGCCAGTCCCCTTACAAGGAGTCCCTCCACTTCAGCTAAATATAAACTGTCAAAGCCCAGTAAACAGAAACTGTGTTGTTATAACCTCGCTGTTCACCTGCCTGAGGGGGCGGAGCCTGCAGGCTGGCTCTCTGTCTCACAGGCAGCACAGCCACATGGGACAATAAGAGAATAAAAGAGAGGAGAAAGACTGCAAACTGGCAGAGACACAGAAATGACCCCAAAAGACACAAAATGACAATTAAAGACACAGAATGATTAAAAAAAGAGACAAAATGACCAAAAAAATACACAAAATGACTAAAAAGACACAATATGACAAAAAAAAAGACACAAAATGACAATAAAAGACAAAATGATCAAAATAGACACAAGATGACCAAAAAATGACAAAATGACCAAAAAAAACACAGGAGAAGACACAAAAGGACTGAAGAAGACACAAAATGACAATAAAAGACACAAAATGACCAAAAACACACAAAATGACTAAAAAAAAGACACAAAATGACCAAAAAAAGACACAAAGTTATTGAAAAAAGATACAAAATGACTAAAAATGACACAAAATTATTGAAAAAAGACACAAAATGACTAAAAGAAGACACAAAATAACAACAATGACCAAAAAAGGACACAAAATGATAAAAAAAAGACAAAATGACTAAAAAAGACACAAAACAACTAAAAAACACACAAAATGACTAAAAAAAGACACAAAATTATTGAAAAAGACACAAAATGACTAAAAAAGACACAAAATGACTAAAAAAGACTGAAAACGAGAGGACAAAATGAGTTTAGAGTAACTTGGCCTACCTTTGTCTTTACTCTTCTCCTTCGCTAGCGAGTCCAACTTCCTCCTCAGCGACTTTTTCCTCTTCTGTCCATCTGCGCCGGAAAAAAAACAAGAGGATAAATCTTGTGAAACAAATGGTTTCCATATCTGCCGTACGTTATCTCGCTGATTATATCTAATAAGCTGCTGATGTCAGGAATGCAGACATAAATTAACCGCGGGGGGGAAATCTGTCTAAGAACTCAAATCCATTTAAGAGGAATGTCAGACAGGTTCAGCTGTGGTATTAGAGAGAGAAACACACTCCATCACTTATACTGTTTGTGTAAAGTGGCCAATGTGTGTTAGAGAGTTCCAGTTTATGTGCAATGCACATAAATGTTGGGCATTAAATATGTGTGCAGGTGCATGAGTACATTATCAGGAAAAACACACAGATTTTAGAGTTTTTAACTCCTTTTTTTCTGCCTTTCTGTGATTTTTTCGTATACCTTTTTGTCATTAGACACAAGTCTCTGTTGTTGTTTTGATCCTATTCATCATCATTTTTAGTGTCTTTGTATCTATTTGCAAAAATGTAGCATCTTTTTGTAGTTTTCTGTGTCTCTTTGTTGTTGTTTTGTGTATATTTGGAGTCATTTTGAGTCTCATTGTAGTTGTTTTGTGTCTATTAGAAGTTATTTTTAGTCTGTTTGTAGTTGTTTTGCTCATATTTATCATCATTTTTAGTGTCCTTGTATCTATTTGCAACAATTAAGCATCTTTTTGTAGTTGTTTTTGTCTCTTTATACTTGTTTTGTGTATCTTTACAGTTATTTTGAGTCTTTTTTTTACTTGTTTTGTGTCTTTTTGTAGTCATGATGAGTCTCTTTGCTGCTTTGTAGCATGCTAGTAGTTATTTCAGTCTCTTTGTAGTCATTTTGTGTGTCTTTGATGTTGTTTTGTGCTTCTTTGTATAGTAATTTTGAGTATTTCTGTACTTGTTTTGTGTCTCTTTGTAGTCATTTTTTGTGTCTCTGTTGTTGTTTTGCTCATATTTGTCATAATTTTCAGCGTTTTTGTGTATATTTGCAACAATTTAGCATCTTTTTGTAGTTGTTTTTGTCTCTTTGTAGTTGTTTTTGTCTCTTTTGTAGTTTTGTGTATCTTTATAGTCATTTTGAGTCTTTATTTGACTTGTTTTGTAGTCACGATGAGTCTCTTTGCTGCTTTGTAGCATGCTAATAGTTATTCTAGTCTCTTTGTAGTCATTTTATGTGTCTTTGCTGTTATTTTTCAGCCCTTCATGCATCTCCTATGTGTCTTTCTGAGTGACATTCTGCAGGGGTTCCTGCTACTTTGGTCGGCCCGCCCAGCATCCATCCATGTGTTTGTGGTTGCTCTACATCCGGGTTTTGGGCTCGAGCGCTCTGCAAAAAGGAAAGCCACTTGTCAGCTGTCAGCATGATGAATGACTCCTGAACCTGCTGATTAATGATCAGGAGGATCAGGAAACCGTGGCACATGCAGCTTTAAGGCCTGCGAGTCCTCGTCCCGGGCCAGGATGTCAGTTTGTGAAACCTCAGCAGCTTTTAATGCCATCATTGTGTCACTGCGCTGCATCCAAAACCAACTCTTTTAAACATCAGATCATCGTGAACCCGTTCAGGGAGTTCTTTCCTTTGATCTGTTGGTTTAGCAACCTCAGTTTGAACCCCCAGATGTTCCTCCGGCGGTATCAAGTGAGTCACTTAAGAGATTTAAGACATTTTATCCAGCCAGCACAAAACATTCATCGGTAGGCTGTTACGTCAGGGAGCAGGTTCAGTTTCCCCATGTTTCCAACCCACTTCAACAAATATGAACAAGTTGCAGCTCTGCTTTGATAGCCAATTTATTGCCACTATAGTGATATATAAGAAACTTGCATAAGTCTTGAAAAAAAAGACACAAAATGATTAAAAAAAGACACAAAATGACTAAAAAAAGACACAAAATTACTAAAAAGGACACAAAATTACTAAAAGAAGACACAAAATGACGAAAAAAAGTCACAAAATGACAAAAAAGACACAAAATGACTAAAAGAAGACACAAAATGACCAAAAAAAGACACAAAATGACTAAAAGAAGACACAAAATGACCAAAAAAAGACACAAAATGACTAAAAGAAGACACAAAATGACCAAAAAAAGACACAAAATGACTAAAAGAAGACACAAAATGACCAAAAAAAGACACAAAATGACTAAAAGAAGACACAAAATGACCAAAAAAAGACACAAAAGACACAAAATGACCAAAAAAAGACACAAAATGACTAAAAGAAGACACAAAATGACCAAAAAAAGACACAAAAGACACAAAATGACCAAAAAATGACACAAAATGACCAAAAACGACACAAAATGACCAAAAAAAGACACAAAATGACTAAAAGAAGACACAAAATGACCAAAAAAAGACACAAAAGACACAAAATGACTAAAAGAAGACACAAAATGACCAAAAACGACACACAAAAATGACCAAAAAAGGACACAAAATTACTAAAAAAAGACACAAAATTACTAAAAGAAGACCCAAAATGACCCAAAAAAGACCCAAAATGACCCAAAAAAGACACAAAATGACTAAAAAAAGACACAAAACGACTAAAAGAAGACACAAAATGATGAAAAAAAGACACAAAATGACAGGTTCAGTTTCCCATGTTTCCAACCCTCTTTAACAAATCTGAACAAGTTGCAGCTCCACTTTGATTTATCAATTTATTACCACTATAGTGATTTATAAGAAACCTGCATAAGTCTCCAAGCTTTAGAGAAAACCACAGAATGGAGTCAGGAGGAAAAGACGGGAAATCTTCTGGTTGTATGAGAGAAAAATAGGTGGGAAAGAGTGAGGAGGGGGTGTGAGATGGTAGAGAGAAAGCAGATGTTGTGATGGAGAGAGAGAGAGAGAAAAAGAGAGAGAGAGAGAGAGAGAGGGGAGAAGCAGAGATAGGAAATGGTTTGGATTTTTGACAGATGGCTCCCAAAGCCGTACGGAAATCCCCCGAACCTCCATTCCTCCCCACTCCTACTCCCAACCAGTTGTGAAACTGTCCGATGAACTTTTGCTTCTTTTAATTACCAAAAAAGACACAAAATGACAAAAAAAGACACAAAATGACAAAAAAAGACACAAAATTACCAAAAAATACACAAAATTACCAAAAATACACAAAATTAGAAGACTAAATGGCCAAAAAAAACCACAGAAGATGACACAAAATGATTAAAGAAGATACAAAAAGACCAAAAAAAGACGCACAAAATAACAAAAAAAGACACAAAATGACTAAAAGAAGACAAAAAACACAAAATAACAAACAAAAAAGACACAAAATGACCAAAAAAGACACAAAATGACCAAAAAAAGACACAAAATTACTTACAAAGACACAAAATGACCAAAAAAAGACACAAAATGACTAAAAGAAGATACAAAATTACAAAAAAAGATGAAAAAAGACACAGAATTACTAAAAAAGACACAAAATGATGAAAAAAAGACACAAAAAGACTAAAAAACTACAAAAAATGACTTACAAAGACACAAAATGACAAAAAAAAGACACAAAATGACCAAAAAAGACACAAAATTACTAAAAGAAGACATAAAATTACTAAAAATTAGATGAAAAAAGACATAAAATTACCAAAAAAAAGACACAAAATGACTCCAGTAAGTCAGAATAAAAAATAAATTATTATCAGGTCATATAGGAAACTGTCTGATGAACTTTTGCTTCTCTGTCTCCCTTTTATCTGTTTTTACTGGTGTAGAAACTATAAACCTGGCCGTGTCTCTGGGATGAATGTGAGGAGCAGCAGGGCAGAGCAGCCACATTAGCTGCTGAACTAGCGAACACCAAAACTCTTACACACGGCTTGAAATATTCCCTCGCTAGCACATGGCGGCCGTTAGGGGCTGTGGAATTTATAAGCAACAGAGAGAAGTAGGTATTAAATCATGGAGGGGAGAGCTTTAACCTTCAGCTGGAATGCAAGGCCCAATAATCCACTGGCTGCACTATAGACTGCTGCCACCATTCACTCCTATGCAGGGAAAACATGCTGTGTGTTACGTGCATCAACAAGACTAAATCTCATTTTGTAGATCTTTGCTCTGCTTTCGCACCTTTGGCTATTATACTTGAAAAGAAATGACTCTGGCTCAACTTAAAAAAAATTGTTGTAATAATTTGCATTTATCTTTTTTACCCTTAATAGGGCGCTCATTGACTCAAAATGACTAGAAAAAGACATAAAATGACTTACAAAGACACAAAATGACTAAAAAAATACACTAAATGACCAAAAAAATGACACAAAATGATTTACAAAGACACAAAATGATGAATAAAAGACACAAAATGACAAAAAAAAGACACAAAATGACCAAAAAAGAAACAAAATTATTTAGAAAAAGACACAAAATGACAAAAAAAATACAAAAAATTACTAAAAAAAGACACAATATTACCCAAAAAAAGTAATTAAAGGGACCTTCCACACACAACACGGTAAAGAAAAATGCACTTGTTATTAGTTAGAATACACTAATTCTAAAAGACACAGAATGACAAAAAAAAAAAAATTACTTAAAAAAGACACAAAGTGACCAAAAGAAGACACAGAATTACCAAAAATAACACAAAATTATTTTAAAAAAAGACACAAAATTACCCAAAAAATACACAAAATGACCAAAAAGGTATTATTATTATTATTAAATGGACCTTCCACACACAACACAGTAAAGAAAAATGCACTTGTTATTAGTTAGAATACACTAATTCTAAGGTATTTGTGGGTTCATTGAGATTAGATATTTTTTACTTGTTTTGCAAAGTCTTGACAAGACAAATTTTCTTGTTTCATTGGCAGATAATTTTACCATTTTTAAGCAAAATAAACCTAATTTTTGTACTTTATTCCCCTTGATTTTAAGAGCTGACTTTTTGCAGTGTTTGTGTATTTTTCCATGTATAATCTGTGATGCATGTAGACTGTATTTATAGCCGGGGCGGGCCCAGAGGGACACAAACCACCGTCTCTCCTAGTCTCCCTGCAGAGCTCTGCCCTTTTCTGCTATATCTGGATTAATTTGTCTAATTCTGCCAGGCTCTTACTCACTTAATGGTTTGGTTTACAGGACCAAAATACAGTTGTTTAGCTTTAAGATTGAGCCACGAGGACAAATACAGCCTTGAGGAGTTTTTTTACAGTCTACATCAGACATCAGGCGTGTGAGGCTACCTCGAAATTAGAAATCAATACAACCACAGTGCTTTTATTTTGAAGGCGATTTATGTACCGGTATGTGTGTGCATGCATAAGCACCTGCACAGATTGACCTTGTTAAAAATACTTTGCTTCTTGCACAGGGTAAATAAAGTGTTTGTTTACTACATAACATACATGCTCTATATTGTTTTTGTGGTTTGAATGTATGTTGTGTTTAAAATAAATTGTTTTTTAAATTTTTTTACTGCTTTATTTGACTAACTCCACATTAACATAGCCTTTTAATACCTAATCCTTTACACTTGAAGGTCTATTTGTGTCTTTTTTTTGTCATTCTGTGTCTTTTTTGGTGGATTTTTGTCTTTTTTTGATCATTTTGTGATTCATTTGTGTCTTTTTTGGTCATTTTGTTTCCTTTTTTGGTCTTTTTGTGTCTTTTTCAGTCATTTTGTTTCCTTTTTTGGTCATTTTGTGTCTTTTTTTAGTCATTTTGTTTCTTTTTTTTGGTCATTTTGTATCTTTTTTTCGTCATTTTGTGTCTTTTTTGGTAATTTTGTTTCTTTTTTGGGTCAATTTGTCTTTTTTTAGTCATTTTGTTTCTTTTTTTAGTCATTTTGTGTCTTTTTTTTGGTCATTTTGTGTCTTCTTTTAGTCATTTGTGTCTTTTTTTGATCATTTTGTGATTCATTTGTGTCTTTTTTGGTCATTTTGTTTCATTTTTTGGTCATTTTGTGTCTTTTTTTAGTCATTTTGTGTCTCTTTTGGTCATTTTGTGTCTTTTTTTGGCAGAATTGTGTCTTTTATAAAGCAATGAATTCCATATGGAGCAGAATTTAGTTCAGAGTTTAGGTCCGGCCCTCAGCAACATTTACAGCATCTCATGTGGCCCCTTGGGAACATGAATGGCCCACCCTGGTCTACATGGTGGCTCAGATGCAGCAGGAAAGGGAGTCGCGTGGCGTTACGGGGAGGGGGTCAAACAGGAAGCTCAATGGTTTACATCCAGACTCAAGTGTTGTCACAGCTTCCCCAAACATAGACTGGACATGACTTCCTTTAAATACTCTTGAAGGATGACAGGAGGATGTGGTCAGAGCCTTGAGCTTTGCCTTTTTACTTTATGGGACACTTGAAATAAGCTGCACGAAGCCAAACCCCGGTTGAGAATATCAAATGAGTTGCATATAGCACAGCTCAGTTCCGGAGTCATTCCCAGATGTGTTTTGTCACAGTTAAGATGCATAAATGTCAAGGTCTGATGTATGCTGGAGCATAAAATCCCACGCAGCCGGAACTAAAGATGATGTAACCGCTTCATTCAGGTCTGCACTATGCATAAAAACTAACCTGGTCACAGGAATCCATGAAATAGCCACGGATTTCGCTACAATGCAAGTTAATGACGGTCATATCCCGTGGCTATTTTTTTGTAATTTTGTGTCTTTTTTGGTCATATTGTGTCTTTTTTGGTCATTTTGTTTAATTTTTTGGTCATTTTGTGTCTTTTTTTGGTCATTTTGTGTCTTTTTTTGGTCATTTTGTGTCTTTTTTGGTCATTTTGTTAAATTTTTTGGTCATTTTGTGTCTTTTCTGGTCATTTTGTTTCCTTTTTTGGTCATTTTGTTTCCTTTTTTGGTCATTTTGTGTCTTTTTTGGTCATTTTGTTTCCTTTTTTTGGTCATTTTGTGTCTTTTTTTGGTCATTTTGTGTCTTTTTTGGGGGGGGAAACTTAAGGAAATATGCTGCTGCGTTGAATTATGGGAAATTAAGGATCCAGCACTTTTTTGGAACTTCCTTCCCCATTCCCATTAGTTTGTTCCAAGTCACGTGACTTTCAAGGTCCCGGCGGTCAGAACAAAAAACATGGCGGACAGTTCTCTAATTTTTAGTGAAAAAAAAACAATATTTTGACTTAGTTTCTGCATAAAAATGGATTTTGATCACATTTCTAGCGAGAAATATATGTTTTATTTTCTAAATATTCACTCAGTGAATGTACATAATCACTTTGTATGTTGGAATAGCCACGGGATATGACGTAATGTCATTAACTTGCATTGTAGCAAAATCCGTGTCAGTTTCACGGAAATTTGAGTGATTCCGTGGCTATTCCACGGATTTTGAGTTAAGCAAATCCGTGGCTGTTTCACGGATTCCTGTGAGACCAGGTTGATAAAAACACACATGTTCCCACCTTTTGGCATGGTTATCTGACATCCCAGGTCATAGTCCTGGTGTAAACGGGTGTAGGCTACTTCCTGCAGCTTGGCCCTCTCCAGCTCCGACAGGCTCTGGATGTCAACCGGCGCCAGGCGCACGCTCCGCCCCGACAGGCTGCTCCAGGTGAAATCACCCTGCAGGAGGCAAAAGTTGACACAAAGATTAGGAAAAAATTATCTAGAAAATTAGTAACAAAAAGTTTAATTTAACCCATTTAAGCCGGGAAAGCGGATACGTCTATTTTCGGTCTCTTGACCAATGAAATGCATCAGAATACATGGGAGTGTCGCAATGCATCATGGGACTTTTCCAGAACTTTGAAATCATCACCAAAAAAAGACACAAAATTACGAAAAAAAAAGACACAGAATTCCCCCCAAAAAGGCACAATATTACCAAAAAAGACACAATATTACCAAAAAAGACACAATATTACCAAAAAAGACACAAAAAATATTTAAAAAAGACACAGAATTACCAAAAGGACACAGAATTACCAAAAAAAGACACAAAATTATTTTAAAAAGACACAGAATTACCCAAAAAAGACAAAAAAAATTGTTGTATTTAGAAAATGTTCTTTTTATATTTAATTATTTTTTTTATTTCTGTTGTACTGATGTACTTCCTGGTACCTAATAAGATGACCCACAGAAATTAATAAAATAAAATTCTAAAAAAAAAAATAGAATATGTTCTGCTCAATATTGACAAAATGTGTAAATGTAGAAATACAAAAAAAAAGAAGAAAAAATCATTTGATGTTTTTTAAAATTAAGTAATAATATGTATAAATCCTCTTAAATACAATGTAGGTGGATTAAGTATTTAATATTTATAATTTTCTGTGGTTACACCAGAGTTTGTCCCTGGTAAAATCCATAATAGTATTTTAATCATAAAATAATTATCGTTATAGTATTATCCCTTCTTCTTTTCATTTATTTTAACCCTTGCATGCAAGGTTTCTTGTTTTTGTTTCTTTCACCTTTGTCAATTCTGTATTTTATTGCACTTTATGCACTTTTATGTGCAGCACTTTGGTGCTTAACTTGACTTTGACTTGACTTTAAATAATATATTATGTAATAGTTTAATTTAATTTCTTCCATCGTATTCCCACAATTAAAAGCCGGTCCTCTACTCATTTATAGGGCTGTGCAATTCACACTCCAGGGCTTTTATTTTGAAGTAGAAACTGCAAGTGTTGAGTTAAAATGTTATAAAAGCTAAACATTTCTGTGGTGATACTGAACAATAACCAAGCCTAACTTTCACATCAAGGTTCCCGGGGCTTGGTGCATGTGAAACACAGGAAACCTTTGGCCTCTGCATTCTTTGAGTAATAAAAAAGCATTGGAAAAACTTTTTATTTTGATTCTCATAAATGATGAGCTTGGCAGGAGATTGCATTAGGAGGGTGTAACATGTAGTACAGCAGATTACAGGCTGCAGAGATAGAGAACTAATGTGGAAGTCAAGTCTGCGGGAGATCAGCATGTTGTGGTTTTTTTTTTAGTAATTTTGTGTCTTTATTGGTAATTTTGTGTCTTTTTTGGGTAATCTTGTGTCTCTTCTGGTCATTCTGTGTCTTTTTGGATCATTTTCTGTCTTTTTTGGATCATTTTCTGTCTTTTTTGGATTTTTTAATGTCTTTTTTTGGTAATCTTGTGTCTTTTTTGATCATTTTGTGGTCAATTTGTGTCTTTTTTTGATCATTTTGTGGTCAATTTATGTCTTTTTTTGGCCTTTTTGTGTCTTTTTTTGTCATTTTGTGTCTTTTTTTAGGCATTTTGTCTTTTTTTGGTCATTTAGTGTCTTTTTTTGTCATTTTGTGTCTTTTTTGATCATTTTGTGGTCAATTTGTGTCTTTTTTTAGTCATTTTGTGTCTTTTTTTGATCATTTTGTGGTCAATTTGTGTCTTTTTTTGGCCATTTTGTGTCTTTTTTTGGTCATTTTGTGTCTTTTTTTTGTCATTTTGTGTATTTTTTGTCATTTTGTTTCCTTTTTTTGGTAATTTTGCGTCTTTCTTTGGTCATGTTGTGTCTTTTTGAGGGGGGAAACTTAAGGAAATATGCTGCTGCGTTGAATTATGGGAAATGAAGGATCCAGCACTATTTTGGAGAGAACAAATGTGAAAGTGAAGTCTGCAGGATGTTACTTTATAACAGTCGGACATGAGCCAAACTAAATGTATAAGATTGTCTACAGATAAACAGAGACAGTATGTTCCTTGGAGAAAAAAAAGAGGAGCAAGTGAGGACATAAAGTGTCCTTGCACTGATGGATTTGCAGTCTGCTTTCCACACACGTAAACCAGCATTAACAATGCATAGCACATGTGGAGGAGGATATCTGGTTACTATGGTGCCAGACGTATAGAACAAATGCATTTTTCAGTCAGACAGGTTTATTTCTCAGCTTTGGCGTAATCTGTGATCAAGGTGGAATCGAGGTGAATTGTAATGAATTGCTGGAAAACCCAGAAAGCACTTTGGCTTTGATGCACATTTGAGTCATCTGAGTCTCTGGTCATGCATTCCTCTGAGTCTACGGAGAGAAGAGGTCAGGAAGAGGGAGAGGTTAAGAAAGAGGGGGAAGAGAAAGAGGAGAGACGTTGCTGCAATTTATCTAATGCCTTATCCAGACAGAGGGCTTACAAGTGGACTCTAATGTGTCTGTGTTTATGTGCTCTTTATTCTGCACTGCTGCAAGCAGAGATAAACCATTGTGCATCAGTTTATATCTGGAAAAAATAGAATTTCATCACGTTGCCACTTGAATTGTGTTTATTCTTCACGTCTGCTAGAAAAATGAAACACCCTGAAGACTTCACAGCTACGGTCGGACAGGAGACAAATCAGATTTCTTCCTCAAATCTGATGTCTGTGTGTTCACTGCAAGAAAAAGGTGTGTCTAAAAACAAGATAAAAACTGTAAATCTGAGGGAAATGATCTTGCTGCATGGACAGATAATTTCACTTGACAATATTTCTTAAATTAAGGTTAGAAATAAGCATGTTGTACGCTTAAAATAAGAAATTAACTCTTAAAACAAGATAAATTAAAGCTGCAAGCAGCGATGAACTTTCAAGTTTCAACATGCTTATTTCTAGATTTAACAATCTTAATTTAAGAAATCTTGTCAAGTCATTTCGCTCAGATTTAGTTTTCATTTCACGTCCTTTTTGTTCATTTTGTGTCTTTTTATAGGTCATTATATGTCTTTTTTTGGTCATTTTGTGTCTTTTTATAGGTCATTATATGTCTTTTTTTGGTCATTTTGTGTCTTTTGAATGGTCATGTCTTTTTTTCGTCATTTTGTGTCTTTTTAATGGTCAATTTGTTTCTTTTTAGTGGGCATTTTTGCATATATTTTTGGTAATTTTGTGTCTTTTTTGATCATTTTGTGTATTTTCCGGTTGTTTGAAGATCTTAATTTAAGAAATCTTGTCAAGTGAAATTATCTGTCCATGCAGCAAGATAATTTCCCTCATATTTAGTGTTTTATCTTGTTTTTAGACACACCTTTTTTTGCAGTGTTGCAAGTGAACAGATCAGATTCCTGTGCAAACATCACAGACTCTTTTGTATGGGTTGCCATTTTAAGTGTAGTAGCATAATAAAAACTTTGTTCAGCTCATGTTCTGTAACCAGTGCAGCAAAAAAAAGCATAGCGGGTTAGCAAGCTGGCAGAGCGTGGTGCTCGATTAGCTGTCTTCTAATAAACCCTACGTTTGTGAACGTTGCATGAAGGCCATTCCCTTGAAAAGGTGGCGTTATCATCGGCATAGAGGTTACACCGATTAATGACGATAGCTGCAATGTGCAACTTCAAATCACCTCCAAATGTGGTTCGAAGCAACAGCCGTGTTTTTTGAGTGCTCTTGCAAACTCTTGTAGATTGTAGATTAGGTTAATAAACAATTTATTAGGCTATGTCTTCGCTAGTTTGTCAAACGGTAGGTTTTAACTTCCGTCAGCTGCATAAACACTTCAAACGTCACAAAAGTTAATTTGTGAAGATTATCCTGCAGAACAAATCGCGTCAGCATCACAATTGTTTGTTTGCCACAGAGCTTATTTCCGGCAGTGATCCAGAAACCAATGCAAAATTCCCATAGGCGAAACCCTTGCATGAAGGCCATTCCCTTGAAAAAGTTGCGTTATTATCTGCATAGAGTAATGAGGATTGCTGCAATGTGCTGGCAGGCCATGTTGCCATTGCCAAATCCAATTTGAGCAGCCAGAGCATCCAAAACAAGACACATCCGTAGAAATCTGATTATCAAAAATCGCATTTCACATGTTTTTTTTTGCTTTTTACAGACTTTTTCTAAAATCAATCTGGATAAAACTGTGAAAAACAAGGATCTGGGCCTCCATTCTGACCACTTGGCTTCTCATGATTAGGCCTCTATCAACAATATTTTCTTGAAGCCGTTCCTCCTGCTGCTACCTCTCTCGTTGTTTGACCCCACTTAGTGCAGTGAAGCAACAGAGCCGTCATTCAGCCGTGGAAGCAAAACAAGATGTGGACACAGGAAAACCTGGAGAGCCACCTGAGAGAGAGCATGTGAGCCAGTGAGTGAGCCTGTCACGGCTCCAGGGGAAAAGCAAAATGCTTGTTGCTCCGTTTTATTAGAGCATCTTATCCAGCACAGCTGTTTGTCTCTATGCCATTCCTTATCGCTGGCTGAGGAAACTCGTTTCCCTGCCGCTTGACCTCACGCACAGCTTGACGGGGCGCACACACATGCCTATACACACATGTATGCAGTGCAAAAGAAAAGACAAACAGTTGGAAAAGTTAAATAAGAGGCCTCTGCTCGGTCGAGCTGGTTCTGCCCAGCAGGATTTCTGAAGGGGATGGATGAGCTTCACTTCTTAAGTGTCAACCTACCAAACTCCTGGAATGCTGACAGCAGAGCGGAGGGGCCAGACTAACGCCTGGAATCACTGCTGGACTCTGGCAACAATGGGCCGAGGCCTGCGTGACGCAGGGGCGTCCTTTCAGATTTACTAACCGAGACGATCCAAAACCAACCCGCACAGTTTCACTTCTGACAAAGGAGAGTTGTTGAAGGATGTTATATCACATTTATCTTTGTCATCTATGTGTCCGTACATTTATGAAGGGATAAAACAACTTCTGCATTTCCCGTTAATTAATAATAATAATTCCCGTAATATATTTCTTTTCTAAATGTCTTGTAAAATGTTCACATTTATCATGGTTCGATTTGTTTGTCTATATGCACTAAAATCTGTAAACCTGCATTATTTTCAATGGCAACAAGTGCAGTTAGATTATTAAATTTCACATTTATTATGGTACGACTTGTAGATGCACCAAAATCCGATAACCTGCATTCTTTTTAATGGCCAGCAGGGGGCGACTCTTTTAGTTGCAAAATAAGTCCAACTCTATAGAAAATGACCCTGTTATGTCACATTTATCTTTGTCATCTATGTGTCCATATATTTATGAAGGGATCAAACAACTTCTGCAAGTCCTGTTGTAATATATTTATTCCCTAAATGTCCTGATCTGTCATCAGCATGGTCAAGTGCAGTTAGAAGATTAAATTTCACATTTATTATGGTTCGACTTGTTTGTCTATATGCACCAAAATGTGTAAACCTGCATTATTTTCAATGGCAACAAGTGCAGTAAGATGATTAAATTTCACATTTATTATGGTTCGACTTGTTTGTCTAGATGCACCAAAATCCGATAACCTGCATTCTTTTTAATGGCCAGCAGGGGGCGACTCTTCTAGTTGCAAAATAAATCAGATTCTATAGAAAGTTACCCTTTTATATCACATTTATCTTTGTCATCTATGTGTCCGTACATTTATGAAGGGATCAAACAACTTTTGCAAGTCCCGTTGTAATATATTTCTTCCCTAAATGTCCTGATCTGTCCTTATTTCTGTCATATGCATGGTCAAGTGCAGTTAGATGATTAAATTTCACATTTATTATGGTTCGACTTGTTTGTCTATCTGCACCAAAATCCAAGAACCTGCATTATATTTAATGGCAACAAGTGCAGTAAGATGATTAAATTTCACATTTATTATGGTACGACTTGTTTGTCTAGATGCACCAAAATCCGATAACATGCATTCTTTTTAATGGCCAGCAGGGGGCGACTCTTTTAGTTGCAAAATAAGCCAGATTCTATAGAAAATTACCATGTTATATCACATTTATCTTTGTCATCTATGTGTCCGTACATTTATGAAGGGATCAAACAACTTCTGCAAGTCCCGTTGTAATATATTTCTTCCCTAAATTAACTGATCTGTCCTTATTTCTGTCATCAGCATGGTCAAGTGCAGTTAGATGATTAAATTTCACATTTATTATCGTTCGACTTCTTTGTCTAAATGCACCAAAATCCGATAACCTGCATTCTTTTTAATTTCCCTCAGATTTAGTTTTCATTTCACGTCTTTTTTGTTCATTTTGTGTCTTTTTAATGGTCATTATATGTCTTTTTTGTTCATTTTGTGTCTTTTTAATGGTAATTTTTTGTCTTTTTTGGTATTTTGTGTCTTTTTATAGGTCATTATATGTCTTTTTTGGTAATTTTGTGTCTTTTTTTGTCAATTTGTGTCTTTTTAGTGGTCATTTTTACATATATTTTTGGTAATTTTGTGTCTTTTTTGACAAAATCCGATAACCTGCATTCTTTTTAAAGGCCAGCAGGGGGCGACTCTTCTAGTTGCAAAATAAGTCAGATTCTGTCGAAAATTACCCTCCTTCTCACTAGATTTATTACCTAAATAAACATTTTCCTAATGACTTTATGGTTTCAATTCCTACTTTTAAGTCTTTTTCAACACAGCATGGTGTTTATTTTGTTAAATATCGTCCCATTTTTTAGTAAAATAGACTATAAAGCAGGTTGCGTAACAAAAAAAAGAAAAATTCATGGGGTATTACTTCAGTGCTATGTCCCTGTTTAACACCAGAGAAACAAGAAGTAACAGGAACATTGCTGCAGAGTGTGTGGAAAATTAGATTTTGGCTTTAAATAAACCTTATTTCCACATTATCACTTGACTAAATGAAGCAAAAACACCCGATTTGGGATTTGGAGTTGAACCTCGTCAGACATCCAAGCCTGACCTAATAGCAGCACGCACAAACACGGGAGCTTACTGCCACGGTGAAGTCATTTTCAGTTCATGATTACATTTTTTAAGCGTTCATGTTTTCCCTCATCCTCCCCAGTAAAAAAAAAAACCTGCTCACATTCAATAACAGTCATCAGATCAAGTCCTTATTTTCCCTCTTTGAGAAAACGATAGCCAACTACTAGTTAAAGAGCTACAGATTTAAGTGAATGATTCTATCATGACTAATAATCTAATGTTTGCCTAAACCCATTGAGGTTAACCCTCTCACACACACAAAATAACTTGCAAAGCCACAAAATGAGTAAAAAAAAGACACAAAATGACCAAAAAGACACAAAATGACTAAAAAAAGACACAAAATGACTTAAAAAAGACACAAAATGAACAAAAAAAGACACAAAATGACCAAAAAAGACACAAAATAACTTACAAAGACACAAAATGAGTAAAAAAAAAGACACAAAATGACTTACAAAGACACAAAATGACAAAAAAAGACACAAAATGACCAAAAAAAGACAAAAATTGACAAAAAAAAGACACAACTTAAAAAAAATTGTAACAATTTTGCATTTATCTTTTTAACCCTTAATAGGACACTCATTGAAATTCTTGCAAATTCCAAATTTCAACCCTAGAGAATATCGGAGGATATTACATACAGCCAGAATGTGTAAAAAAAAAAACATATGGACCCGGGGGAGGGGGGTCATGTTTTGAGAAACAAGTTTACGAGATTAAAGTGACAAATCTACGAGAAAAAAATGTGCAGATTTATGAGATTTAAAGTGGTGAATCTGGGAGAAAAAAGCTTTTTTCCCCACTTTTTTCTCGTAAATCTGCGCCTTTTTCGCGCAGATTTGCCACTTTAAAATCTCTTAAATCTGCGACTTTTTTTCTTGTACATTTGCCACTTTAATCTAGTAAATTTGGAACTTTTTTTTGGATTTGTATTATTATTTTTATTCATACTTGGCCTTAATATGCCGTCATAGTCAAGTTCTCCTTGTACAAGTCATTGAAGAATAACTCTGTTTGTACGACTATTTCTTGCATTTTTTTTCTAAATTTTTCATTTTTACATGATCTCCATGTGGTTCTATGACCAAACAGAGAGACATGGGGACCCCGTTAGATATCCACTGAAGTTCCCAAATATAGTTCTTCGCCTGATAAAGGGTTAATGAGGGACTGGACCCAAAATCACATTCAAAATCAATCCATTCATCCCCCAAAAAGCCTCAGTGCACCGTAACACTGAATGCTTTTGGAACATACAACCAAAACATTCATTATGTGGACGCTTAGTGAGACGTAACACTGTTTGAATAGCCTCTATAGAGACAAATCTGCCATGCAGCTACTGTCACAGTCCTTTAACTCCTTGTGTTTGTCTCCAAAATATAGCCGGTTGCTATGCCTTTTACACCACCGCCATCATCTGTTTCCCTCTGTATTTATTAGAACTATTGAACCCCCCAACAGATGATGTTTGCTGGAATGGCTGAGCAGATCTAATCACACAATCCCAACTTTAACAAATGGTATTTACGGCCAGTTTGCTACACTTAATGCAATTTTGCATTAAGCAGAAATAAACCACAATAAATCATGGATTTGCTCTACAGGAGAGGCAGAAAGACAGAAAAAGGATCAGATGTTGGGTAAAAGAATGCAAAGAGTGATATAAGCGTGCAGTCCCAACAGCTTGGTGAGAAGTGTTAGCCGTTTATTAAAGGGATAGTTGGGATTTTTTGAAGGGGGTGAAATATTCTAAATATAGCCAACACTTGAACTAATATTGGTGGGGAGTTTAGGTGGCTGAAATATACTTTGCTGTTAGTAAAACAGCCACACAACATGGCTTAGTGCTTTTATCTGCATCTCCAAATTTGGGGCATATTAACCCCAATCTACTGTAAGTATAGGGGGCCACAGGTAGCGCCCTGGGGTGTCCCCTCTCAAACTCAATGAGGATTTTAAACGGTTAAATGCCAGAAATAAGGTCTGTGGTTAACACAAGCTGAAAGATATGTTTATATATTGTTTTACGATGGATAATAAGTCAGTAAATACCCCCCATTTGTGAATTTTTAAGAATTTTTTACGTGTCCGTAACCCTCCGGAGTCCATGAAAGCGCCGGAGCACGACTTCTTCATGATATCACAACATAAAAATGAAGCAGCATGTTTCCCTGCCAAGTCCTGGCTTTAAACTCCACGCCAGTTTTTGTTTGATGATGATCGGCCGAGTACAACCGGAGATAAGGTCAAATATATTCAGTATAAAAACATAGAACTAGATACTCTTATATGCTATATTTATTTTGTTTTTTTTTTTATCATTTTGTGTCTTTTTTTGGGTCATTTTGTGTCTTTTTTTATCATTTTGTGTCTTTTTTTAGTCATTTTGTGTCTTTTTTTGATCATTTTGTGTCTTTTTTTTAGTCATTTTGTGTCTTTTTTTGTGTCATTTTGAATCTTTTTTGGTCAATTTGTGTCTTTTTTTGGTCATTTTTTGTCATTTTGTGGTCAATTTGATTCTTTTTTTTTGGGTAATTTTGTGTCTTTTCTGACAAATCCCAAAGTATCAAGTTGTTACTTTCCAAGGAGTCTCTGGCTTGAAGCTGACTGTTACACCTCAGGAGGTCAGAATGGACCTTTAAACTGATAGCAAAGGACTTAGATTAAAAGTAACAATAAAATATCAAAATATATATATATAAATGCACAGACAGAGAGATGTTTTAGGTTGAGAACTACTGAGCTGGACGTTCAAGTCATGTGGCCGTGGTATAGTTCTCTTTAGCATAATGTGAGCTTTTTACTTCTATCAGCTGCATTCAAACAACGTAAAAGTGGAGTTCATTTATAAAGATTATCCAGCTGAAAAATATGCGTACACATTCTGCAATTTACCAATGCAAAAATCCAACAGACGAATACCCAATAGACCTCCAAATATACATACTTAATTTGGTTTGCTCTCTATTTCAGACTGGATAACCAAGTCATAGGCTACAACCCCACTTAAAATAATCCACACTATCCCTTTAAATTCTTATTTCCTGCCAAGAAACGCCAAATAGGGAGACACACTTACCCTAAAGTTTTCCCAGTGCGTGTTATGTATAGATATCATTATGTAAAGTGTTCAGAATGGGATTGTTGCTGTTTCTTTGTGCTCACATGTGACAGATGTTGCCCTGGAAAGATTAATGACTCTGCTGACTCCGTGCAGTTAGATGACTAATGCTATTTGGACGTACGGTGCACTGCAGCATGTGGTTTCTGTTCTATTTTAGACAAAAGGGACAATGGCGTAAAAGAAAAAAAAAAAAGCCACGGGCAGCGGAATATGTCAGTTTCCGTGGCAACGCATACACAGAAAAATCAAAAAGGGGCCAGGAAGTGAGAGAAATATTGCTATGGTAACGCACCTGGAAACACACACGCACATAGAGGCAGTGGGACACTTGTTGCTGTGATGCACTGCATGAATCATTCCCAATTCAAGGTAACATTCATAATAATAATAATATGCATCATCACAGTTATGCAGCATGTTTCAGTGCCTCTTGTTGTTGTTGTTCTCTCTGGATCATTATTGTGCCTGATGACTTATCGACAGCACCTTTTGTAGCCAATAATTACCAACACAGCTACCTCTTTCCAGATCAATTTTCCACATAGTAGTAGAGGCATAAGTGTGATCATTACTGGCCTGCAGCACCGAGGCAAAAGCATTGACAAAAAGTGTGTTTTTATTGGTCCCCGTCCAGTCGTATGACTTTATGAGCAATTGAAAACAACCCCCTCCTCGGAGTAATATATGCAGCCCCACGCTGCCTTCAAGTGCTGTTGGAAATATCCTGTACAGTAATTAGAGACAATGTAGCAAATCCTCTTTTCATGAAAAAAAAAATCTGCTATAAAGCCTTTAATCCAGTGGATTTAGCAAGGAACATGGTGAAAATCCTGTAAGACTCCAATGAGGTTTGACCTTAAAGAAAACATGTCGGGCCTTAAATTAAAGCTTTTCAATGTGTGTCAAGCCTTGTTTTTTATTTTTTTATTATTCTGATCAAGTGGCAACCTCCAGGTCTGAAAAAAAAAAAGTTAAAACCTGCATTATTTCTAACGGCCAGCAGGGGGCGACTCCACTGGTTGCAAAAAGAAGTCAAAATGTATAGAAGTCGATGAGAAAATGACCCTATTTCTCACAGTAAACATTTTCTTCATGATGTTATTGTCTCATTTGCTAGTTTCAAGTCTTCTCAAATAAAGCATGATGTTCATTTTGTAAAAGAACTTAAAAGGAGTCTCAGGATTTTTGTGCAGAAATTCATGGTTCTTGCATGATATATCCTATTTATTGTGGGGATCTCCTGACTTTGCAGGAGAAGATTGCACATATTCAATTAAATATTTCAACATCTCCATCTTTGTTGAAGTCCCATAATATGTCAGGCTAACACTTTAGATTAGGGAACACATATTCAACATGAATTAGTTGCTTATTAGCATGCAAATAAGTAACATATTGGCTCTTAATTAGTCATTATTAAGTAGTTATTAAAAAAAGACACAACATTACCAAAAAAAGACAACAAAATTACATTAAATAGCATTTCTACTTCTTCATAAATGGTCCGGTAGCAGCTGCCTTTCTTTTTGTTAACGTCGTCATAGAAACAAGTGAAACAAAGCTCCAGCTGGAGCAAGAAAAGGGTTTGAATATTAAGCCTAAAATAATCAAAAAACATATGCTCATGACACCATCATGTCACACTGATCAGTGGATAAATTGAAGGTGATTATTTTTTTTCCTAGGTGGGCGAAGGCAGCGGCAGCAGTGGCGACAGTGGGTGTGTCATGCCTTCACCATCCTATGAAGAAAAATATAATAAGCTATGCTGAATCCTGCATGTAGAACTGAATAAACAACAAAAAAACCCACTGCTGTTAAATGTTAATGCTTGTTATTGCATCAACTTCAGCAATAACTGCAGTTATGGATGCTTTTTCTGCACTAAAGCGAGTAGTTAGTTTCAAGGATCTGCCATTAGTGTTTTGCATTTACAACACAGTCCCTGATTGGTCGTTTAAATTGTCAATTAGTGCACGGCCTCTGATTGGCCCGGGTACATCTTAATATCTTGAAATTAGGTGTGTGAAGGGTGAGAGACTTCTGCATAAAGTCTATGCCAAAAAATGATTTTTATGACATAAATTGCTTAAAGTTTCATCTTCATAAAGAAGTGGCATCCTTGCAGAGCATCTTTAATTGATGCTAAGTTGTATTGTCTCCTTGTCAGGCTGCATACGGACTCAAAGACCTTCACTAGAGAGTTACAAGGTTGTCTAAGAGTCAAAATCTAAGCCAGTATAACTATATTGTGCATGCATTGTAAAAAAAAATATGATTTAGAGAGATTTTAAGGAGCACATAAAACTGAAACTGTAAAACTGGGTTGGTTTGTAACCCCTTAATAGTCATATTACAACATTGGATATGGAAGAAAGTGCAGAAAAAAAAGAGAGAAAGCAACATGGAGACGTTTTTCCAAGCAATTTGAAAGTTTCCAAGCAACGCCTCGCAAGCAAATCAATTGTTTGCAATGCAAAGTAGGGGCGATCTACTCACTCATTTCCCTAAATAGACAAGTTAACCTCAGTGTGAACAAGTATATATCACTATGGGAGATATGTCACTCATCTTTAAGCTGTATAGTTCTATTTCAGACCTTCTTCACAGAGCAATGACTCGTTTTTATAGATGTTTAAACATGGATCTTCACACTTTAAGCTGTGATATTTCACTTCCCACAATTCACACGTCGACAGAAAGAGCTGTGTAGCATCACAACGACGAGAAAAAAAAAGGGCGCAAAACATCAAACAGTATGAGACAAATGTCACGGAAAGTTCTGACTGCTACGAGACAGAAATAGCAGCTGTAATTTTGGCCAGAACTGAGGAACCGGGGGTTTGTTTTCCAGAACATAAACAGTCCTGATACTTGAGGTTAGTGTGCAGAAAGTTCAGTGTTTCAAAGGATAAAGTCTGACACAAAGTCAGTCTGCAGATGACAGCTGACTGGTGTAATCTGTGGTTGGACTGCCTTCAGAGCCAATATACCACACAAACACACACACACACACACATACTGGTTTTAATACATCACGGGGACCCCAGTTTTAAACATCACTTGTGGGGACCACCTTTTCTAGACGTTGTAGAGAGCTGAAAAAAATTGAGTAAACTTGCCATAACTTAGTTAACCTATACACGCCTTCAAATTTTTGAAATGATCAAGTGATGTTTTAATCAGGCTTTATGGGGACATCCGGAAAAACCAGTAAACATGCAAGAATTAGCATATTTCACACAGATTATTTGGTGACTAATGGGGTCCTACTTTTACATAAACAAAGAAAATTAGATACTTTTCTAAGAAGACAATTCTATAATTATGGCATTTGCAAAAAAAAGTAAATAACATTAAGGACAAAAATAATATTGATTAGATAGAGACAGTTCAAATGATGTTGAACTTTAGATGTTAATATATTACAAAGCATTTTTAGACCATTATACTAAATGCATGTTGTTTGAAAATATTGTCAGGCCAACTTGAATGTGAACAACTGAGTCGTGAATTATTGTTCAGAAAGTCTTTTCACAATAAGAGTTGTATTCCCTGCATGGCCCAACACACACACACACTGTGATACAGTACAAGATAAAATACGTTAAATTACCCCAAAAAAGATGTAAAATTACCAAAAAAAGAGACACAAAATTAGCTAAAAAAAACATAAAACAACAAAAAGGACAAAACATTACCAAAAATTAGGTAACATTACAAAAAAAGATGTAAAAAAAGAGAGAAAAAAGACACAAAAAAACCCATAAAATAACAAAAAAATATGTAAAATTACCAAAAAAATGATCAGTGTGCGTCTGTGGGGCAAGCCACTCACTTAGCGTGCACACACACACACACACACACACACTCAGAACCAAACACAACTTCTCCTACTGTCAAGCGTCCTGTGATACAATACCTGATTTTCTTTTCTCCTGCAGCTTACGTAACCATTATGCAAGATCCTAAGTCTGCAAGGTCGGACCTAATTATGCTGCAGGCCCTTCATATTAATCTGTCTTTAAAATGTTTGAAGTTGGCCCGAGGCTTTAGATGTGCCTGCCAATGATTGGGGGGGAATATCTGGAGCAGACACACAAGTTGCTCATTCTTGCACCGGAGCCAGAAAAGCCCTCATTAAATGCAAAGGCAGAGGAAAAAACAATATGCAGTAAAAGATGATATCCACAGATTAGAGCCTGCACTTTGTTTTCCAATTCCTCTTTTTATACATTTCACATTTATTGCTAATGAGTTAAAAATGCAGGATTTACAAACGTTTTCTGTCCAAAAGAGCTAAAAGAAGATTAAAAAAAAAAAGACTTCCATAAAGTACAAGTGCTCATAAAATTTAACTGAATCAAGCTGTGCATCGAGTCAACACAGTTGTTGACGAGTTGTTTTGACAGTTTTGCTCAGCCAAGTTTTGCATTTTGGAAAATAAGATAAATTACCATCAAATCATGCAGAAGTAAACATCACTTTTGTTGTCAGGACGTGATTGGACAGATTGTTCTCTGGAAGGACACAACTGGCTCAAAGTGCCTTTTTTTTTTGTCTCCTCTGATTTTACGGGGCTGTATTTTATAGCAGAACACTGATCCCCCCTCTGGCCAGGACAAATACAGCTTACGTAACCATGATGTAAATATTTTTTTAATTTCCATACAGGAGCCTGTTTACCATGCAATATTAAAGCATGTCCCTGGATTATGATCTCATCTCTTACGCTTCTCCTCGTGGGATATAAAATGTTAGTGTGTGTGCTCTGAAACCCTAAAATGTTGCTTTAACAATGAAATAAAATAGGGAAGATGTTCTTATTATAAAAACTGCTTTAACCCTTAATAGGACACTCATTGAAATACTTGCAAATTCCAAATTTCAACCCTAGAGAATATTGGAGGATATTACATACTGCCAGAATGTGTAAAAAAAACATCCAGACCCGGGGGAGGGGAGTCATATTTAGAGAAATAATTTTACGAGGTTAAAGTGGTGAATCTACGAGAAAAAATCTTTTTTTCCCACTTTAAATCTCTTAAATTTGCAACTTTTTTCTTGTAGACTTGCAACTTTTTTCTTGTAGATTTGCCACTTTTTTCTTGTAGATTTGCCACTTTAAATCTCTTAAATCTGCAACTTTTTTCTTGTAGATTTGCAACTTTTTTCTTGTAGATTTGCCACTTTAAATCTCTTAAATCTGCAACTTTTTTCTTGTAGATTTGCAACTTTTTTCTTGTAGATTTGCCACTTTAATCTAGTAAATCTGCGACTATTTTCTTGTAGATTTGCCACTTTAATCTAGTAAATTTGCAACTTTTTTCTTGTAGATTTGCCACTTTAATGTAGTAAATTTGCAACTTTTTTCTTGTAGATAATATTTTTATTTTTTATTTTGGATTTCCGCTGAAGTTACCAAATACGGTTCTTCGCCCGATAAAGGCTTAACTGATTGGATATCCAGATTAATCATTTCAGCACTAAATGTACACATTATTTCTGCTATAGCAGACACATTCCAATGACTGAGACAGACTGAGTGGTATGATAATTGCTTTTACAACCATAACAACTTGTTTTTTTCACATTTTACAGCCAATGATAAGCCTGATAGCACTAAAGTGCTTTTGCATGGGGGGTTATGTAACTTGCGTATGGATAATTCATAAAGTGGCGGTTATTTGCCCCTCAGGCAGCGTCAGAGACAACCCAAAACAGGTGGAGAAGCCTATTAATCGTTACTGTGGCAGTTACATGTACAAACATGCACAGAAACTGGCTGACAAGTGAGGGTGGTCACTAATTACAAGCAGATGTGAACCATGAGGAGGTTCCAGGTCAGCGAAAGCAATCTATTACATGCATGAAGCCAACCTGTAACTAAAAACAAAACAAAAGTGTTGAAAAATACTCGTGCATTCCACTGGATCAGTGTTGTGGCACAGAAACTCTGCTCAAGGGTCATTTAAAGCCAGCTGCAACACAAAAGGCAAAGAAAACAAACCAAAAAAGTTAGAAATGTTGGAACGTCCCTCCAGTGTCTGTAAGTGTCTCTTCCTGGAAGATCGATCCAACGCACGTCATTCTCCACGCAAAACCAGACTGCACCATTTTGCAATTACAGATGTGAGAGTACACATGCAAGAACACATCTGTAAATCAGATGTCTTAAGTGGCTACCTGCGTTTTCCTCCAACTGGCAGATTTACAATCTGTAAATCATCCGAAAGTGAAATGATCAACAAAGTTATTGGGATTCATCCTCTGGAACACATATTCAACTTTAATTAGTTGCTTATTAGCATGCAAATAAGTGACATATTGGCTCTTAACTAGTCATTATTAAGTAGTTATTAATGCCTTATTCTGCATGGACTTATTATACAACCAGTAAGACATTAACTAAGAGTTTACCCCCAATAACCTGTCTTTTTAGTGGCCATTTTTTGATATATTTTTGGTAATTTTGTGTATTTTTTGGTCAATCTTTTTTTGGTAAATTTGTGTCTTTTTTTAATATTCGTGTGTCTTTTTTTTGTAATTTTGTGTATTTCTTTGGTCATTTTGTGTCTTTTTTAAGTAATTTAGTGTTTTTTCAGTCATTTTGTGTCTTCTTTTAGGAATTTTGTGTCTTTCTAAAAAGTAATTTAGTGTTTTTTCAGTCGTACACAAATCAAGGCCTGTTCAACTCTCCACTCGTCTATAAATTCTCCTCCTTTCTCTCTCTTCAAGCTAATGAAGCTTGTTAATCATTACTAATCCTGCACGGAGAGAAAAAACACTTCCAGGGACTGTTGTGTGTGTGTGTGTGTGTCTGTGTGTGTGTGTGTGTGCAGATTGGAAAATTAAGTGGGGATCATGTGCGTTTTAGCATAAATAAGTGTAAAAATGCATTGCCTGCTCCACTCGAAGTGAGACAAACTGATTGTGGCCTGACGGCGACAGAGGAGACGGTCTGAGCAACCAGTGGACCTGCTGCGTGTGTGTGTGTGTGTGTGTGTGTCTGTGTGTGTGTGTGTGTGTGTGTGTGTGTGTGTGTGTGTGTGTGTCTGTGTGTGTGTGTCTGTGTGTGTGTGTGTGTGTGTGTGTGTGTGTGTCTGGGAGTTCCCCCAGGCCTCCGTCTGTGTTATGGAGTGATTTGAAACTCAAATTAAGGTCACGGCTCAGCAGTCGCCTCGCCACTCAGTTTACACAGAGCTGAGAGGAGAGGACAGGAGAGGCTGTTTACACAGAGCTGAGAGGAGAGGACAGGAGAGGCTGTTTACACAGAGCAGAGAGGAGAGGACAGGAGAGGCTGTTTACACAGAGCTGAGAGGAGAGGACAGGAGAGGCTGTTTACACAGAGCAGAGAGGAGAGGACAGGAGAGGCTGTTTACACAGAGCAGAGAGGAGAGGACAGGAGAGGCTGTTTACACAGAGCTGAGAGGAGAGGACAGGAGAGGCTGTTTACACAGAGCTGAGAGGAGAGGACAGGAGAGACTGTTTACACAGAGCTGAGAGGAGAGGACAGGAGAGACTGTTTACACAGAGCTGAGAGGAGAGGACAGGAGAGGCTGTTTACACAGAGCAGAGAGGAGAGGACAGGAGAGGAGAGGTTTCAAGTAGAGGTTGTAAAAAATGTAATGTAATGAAAGTTTAATGTGAGTTTTATATGAATGGCACTTTACCGTGGTGTGTGTGGAAGGTCCCTTTAATTACTTTTTTGTTAATTTTGTGTCTTTTTTGTTAATTTTGTGTCTTTTTTCAGTCATTTTTTGTCTTTTTTAGGTAGTTTTGTGTCTTTTTTTAATAATTGTGTGTCTTTTTTAGTAATTTTGTGTATTTCTTTGGTCATTTTGTGTCTTTTTCAGTCATGTTGCGTCTTTTTTTAAGTAATTTAGTGTTTTCTCAGTCATTTTGTGTCTTTTCTTTTGTAATTTAGCATTTTTTTTGTCATTTTGTGTCCTTTTTCAGTCATCTTTTGTGATTTTTAGGTAATTTTGTGTCTTTTTTAATATTCGTGTCTTTTTTCGTAATTTTGTGTCTTTTTAAAGTAATTTAGTGTTTTTTCAGTCATTTTGACTCTTTTTTTTGTCATTTTGTGTCTTTTTTGGGTCATTTTGTCTCTTTTTTAGGTAATTTGGTGTCTTTTTTTAATAATTGTGTGTCCTTTTTATTAACTTTGTGTATTTCTTTGGTCATTTTGTGTCTTTTTTGTAATTTTGTGTCTTTTTTTTGTAATTTTGTGTTTTTTCAGTCATTTTGTGTCTTTTTAAAGTAATTTAGTGTTTTTTCAGTCATTTTGTCTCTTTTTTTTGTCATTTTGTGTCTTTTTTGGGTCATTTTATCTCTTTTTTAGGTAATTTTGTGTCTTTTTTTAATAATTGTGTGTCCTTTTTAGTAACTTTGTGTATTTCTTTGGTCATTTTGTGTCTTTTTTTGTAATTTTGTGTCTTTTTTTTGTAATTTTGTGTTTTTTCAGTCATTTTGTGTCTTTTTAAAGTAATTTAGTGTTTTTACAGTCATTTTGTCTCTTTTTTTTGTCTTTTTGTGTCTCTTTTTGGTCATTTTGTCTCCTTTTTTTCAGTAATTGTGTGTGTGTGTTATGGAGTGATTTGAAACTCAAATTAAGTTCACGGCTCAGCAGTCGCCTCTGTGCTGCCAAACAGAACGAGCAGGCGACACATTCGGTCTTTGAGGTGACCGTGACTGTAGTCAACACACTTAGAGCTGAAGGATTATTCACAAGAAGAAAAAACAACAAAGTGGGTGTTATTTCATGGCTATAAATGGCTCCAGTCATCTGTTCATAAATCAATGTTTCATTCAGATACTCATTTCACTCAGACATATTTTAGTATTCCACATTTCAAAGTGCTTGAAAAATGTTTATCCGTGACGGTAATCAGCCAGTCATTCAGGAAATAACCTCCCGAGAATTAAACATTACACAGTGATGTAATGACTGTGAATCATGCATTCATTCTGCACTCTGTCCATCACATTCCTCAACTGATTGCATGGAGAAATGTATGTTCTCCTCCAGCCTCAAGCACTTCCAGACCTGCAGGAGGACATTCATCCCTCAGTGTGTGTGTGTGTGTGTCCAAATATACAGTCAATTGGTCTACTTTACCCTACAAAATCTAACTGCATTAACTACATTTTTGGTCAAAATTGAGTAAAATAACTAAAAATGAACCCCTTGATGTCTGTTTTATCTTATGACAAAGTTTTAGAGTTCAATTTTGCTCAATTTCAGACAAATATTCATATAAAAACCACAAAAATCCAACTCTCTGCAGTCCAGGAGATTTTGGTTCAAATTTGTCAAATTCCTCTGCATTAATATCAGTCAGATTTTACAATTTATTTTAATTAACAAAGTTTAAAGCTGCCAGGAACCCAAAATACAAACAAAAGACACAGGTTTCTATAGAAATGTACCATTTTTTTCATCATTTATGCACACAAAAAACAGCAGAAAAAATAACTACAAAACAGTCTATTTGCATGTAAATTAAAAACAGTAATAGTTTTCATTGTAGAAAGAAAATTCACATTATAAAAATGGTCTAGAAACATAAATGTCACACTGTGAAAGCTCCTATGATTGAACTTTTAACTGGCTTTTTTCAGCATGTCTAGATATATATAAATAAAGTTATTACTGTAAATAAAACATGTATTTTCAATAAATAGATGGACTCCAGAGGGTTAAAGGACGTAAAGGGATCGATTCTACATTTGCTCTAATTTCCTTTTCCAGTCCAGTCGATTGACTCATTGTGTAATTGATTATGGTATCAGCTTCATATACAGCCGTGTAATTTTTTTGGAAATATTGTGTCTTTTTTTGTCATTCTGTGTCTTTTTTTTGGGTAATTTTGTGTCTTTTTTGGTAATTTTGTGTCTTTTTTGGGTAATTTTTAAATATTTTAAATAATTTTGTGTCTTTGTTGGGTCATTTTTAAATATTTTAAACAATTTTGTGTCTTTTTTGGTCATTTTGTGTCTTTTTTGTTCATTTTTGTGTCTTTTTAAAATAATTTAGTGTTTTTTCAGTCAGTTTGTGTCTTTTTTGTGTCATTTTGTGTCTTTAAAATAATTTTGTGTCATTTTTTGGTCATTTTGATTGTTTTTGCTTTAAAGGACGTAAAGGGATCGATTCTACATTTGCTTTAATTTCCTTTTCCAGTCCAGTCGATTGACTAATTTAGCAATTGATTATGGTATCAGCTGCATATACAGTCATGTGCATCCATTAACACACATTCAATACATGCATGTGTGTGTGTGTGCGTGCATGCACGTATCTGTGTGGTGTGTGTGTGTGTGTGTGCACTTTAACTGTCAATCAGTCAAAACAGTTATGTAAGTAGCCCCATGGGAAGTTTAGTTTCCCATCGAAACCTTTTGCAGTCTGAGCGCTCTGCCATGTCAGCACCGTGAGAACAGGCTCACACACACACACACACACACACACACACACACACACACACACACACACACACACACACACGCACACGCTCCAAGAAAACCACTCCCAGAGAAATAATGTGCCACTCCATCAATGGTGGAATGTAGAATAGATGGATGGAGAGATTAGAGCTGGCATCTGAGCCAAGAAGCTGAAACACATCGGCTCTAATGTAAAGAGGAATGTTTCTTATTCTAATGTAAAGAGGAATGTTTCTTATTTCTAATGTAAAGAGGAATGTTTCTTATTTCTAATGTAAAGAGGAATGTTTCTTATTTCTAATGTAAAGAGGAATGTTTCTAATGTGGCTGCTTTTATTGCCCACAACTGTGGAAATCCAACATGCATGCAACTGCAGCCATAATCCCCCAACTTCCCCTGGTTCTGATAGACAAATGTTGAGATATTCCAGCATGTTTCGTCCACTTTTACCCAGATACAAAGAGAAACAGTTTGTCCTGTTACTTCCTGCCGTCCAGACAGACACATGACAGCTCTGACGCCGGAAAACAAACAGGGGAACTCTTTTTTTCAACGCTTTGATGCACAACATGGGTCTAAAGCAGGGGTCTCAAACTTAATGTGAGTTTTATATGAATGGCACTTTACCGTGTTGTGTGTGGAAGGTCCCTTTAATTACTTTTTTTGGTAATTTTGCATCTTTTTTTAATAATTTTGTGACTTTTTTAGTCTTTTTTAGTCTTTTTTTGGTAATTTTGTGTCTTTTTCTAATAATTTTGTGTCTTTTTTCGTCATTTCGTGTATTTTTTTTGGTAATTTTGTCATTTTTTAGAAATGTTTTGTGTTTTTTGGTAATTTTGTGTTTTTTTCTAATAATTTTGTGTCTTTTTTGGTAATTTTGTGTCTTTTTCTAATAATTTTGTGTCTTTTTTTCCATCATTTTGTGTCTTTCTTTTTGGTAATTTTGTGTCTTTCTTTAATAATTGTGTGTCTTTTTTTAGTAATTTTGTGTCTTTTTTTGGTCATTTTGTGTCTTTTTTTTCAGTAATTTTGTGTCTTTTTTGGGTGATTTTGTGTCTTTTTTGAATAATTGTGTGTATTATTTAGTAATTTTGTGTCTTTTTTGGTAATTTTGTATCTTTCTTTAATAATTGTGTCTTTTTTGGTAATTTTGTGTCTTTTTTGAATAATTGTGTGTCTTTTTTAGTAATTTTGTGTATTTTTTTGTCATTTTTTATCTTATTTCAGTCATTTTGTGTCTTTTTCTGTCTTTTTTTTTAGTAATTTTGTCTTTAAGTAATTTAGTTTTTTATCACTACGCTTCTAATGCACAAGCTGATTTTAGACCCATGTTGTGCATTAGAAGCTGTTTATATGTTGTGCATGAAAGCATTAAATAAGTGTAACAACCAAACAACGAAGATTTGAACGTTTCCAAAGGTCAAAAAACACCCCAACATACGTAATAAATTCAAGAATTTCAGGCAATTACTCTCTCGTGTCATTAATCTGTCATTTGTGAAGCAGCTGCTGTCTCTTTCTTTCTCTCTTTCTCTTAAAGAGCTTGAAATTGTCTTCTGCTTGTCGAATTTCCTGATTTCACACAGACATTTCACTGTGGACGTTTCAGTTGAGTGTTGTAACCGTGGAGCGGAGCCTCCGCCGCCTTACTCAACAACGTTTCCTCACTGAAAACCTCCAGAAGTTTCTGCAGGATGAGTTTGTGTTTTTAGAGGAAGTGGGTTTCTAACTGTCACTCCAGATAAAGTCTGACAGCTCCGAGATGTTTGCACGTCTTCTTTTTCTGCCTTTTCTTCTTTTTCAACTACTGTATTTAAGTACAATTGACTGCGTCCATTATTAGTAACTTTATACTTGGCACAGAGAGTCGTCACGTACACCACGCTTGGTGCTTTGATTCTTACAAACATCTTCCCTCCAGTAGCAGAAGCAGCTCTGGTTGGCTGGAGGACTGTTTGTCTGAGAGATGAAGGAGCAACTGAAGCTACGCCAAAGAAAATCTCATGCACATGGCCTGAAAAATGATTTGCCATGTGCCATTTGTAATGTCTGTAGGTTTTACGGTGGAAAAACTGCTAAAGCATGACGGTAAAAGACCGTAAAATGATAAATGTATATATCAGCCAAAACACTATTTAAATGAATTACTCCACTGTTAAATACACTGGCATTGTGTTAGTAGCGAAAATATACTGATATATATATATACAAGCCGTCGTTTTTGCATTTGCAACAATAGCACGGTGGCTAATGAGCAGCCAGGTAGCAGTCTTTCTTGGTAATTCTTTGTCCTTTTTTTGTAATTTTTTGTCCTTTTTTAGTAATTTTTTAGGTAATTTTGTGTCTTTTTCTAATAATTGTGTGTCTTTTTTTAGTAATTTTCTGTATCTTTTGGTAATTCTGTGTTTTTTTGGGTAATTTTGTGTCCTTTTTTAGTCATTTTTTGTAATTTTGTGTCTTTTTCTAATAATTTTGTGTCTTTTTTAGTCATTTTTTGTCTTTTCTTGGTAATTTTGTCTCTTTTCTAATAATTTTGTCTTTTTTAGTTATTTTGTGTATTTTTTTGTAATTTTGTCTCTTTTTCTAATAATTTTGTGTCTTTTTTTAGTAATTTTGTGTATTTTTTTTGGTCATTTTGTGTGTTTTTAAAGTAATTTAGTGTCTTTTTAAAATAATTTTGTGTCTTTTTTTGTAATGCTGTGTATGTTTGGCCATTTTGTGTCCTTTTTTTGTAATTTTGTGTCTTTTTTTTAGTCATTTTGTGTCTTTTTTTGCTCATTTTGATACTGCCTCCAGCGGCCCCCAGATAATTTGAGTTTGAGACCCCTGGATTAGAAGAATTTATAGAAATCAGAACAAAGTTATGCCACTTATCCTTTCCTAATTAATGGCACATTGTTTAATTTTAGCCATTTTCCTCCTATTTTCCAGCCCTGCAGCTTACTACAGATCAGAGTGTGAGTCCGTTTACTTAACACCTCAGTCTTTATTTTGTCACGGTTGTAAGCGTGTGCAAGATTAAATGTTGATCCTATTAAGGAATAGTCAGTTTATTTTTCACCCCAGTGGCGAGAACATGAGCCGATAAAAGTACAGAACATTCCCGGGGTTTTTCTTCTCCCCACCGTAACCATTTAACGCAGCGGGATCAGAGCAAAGTCTCCATCAGAATCTTTATTTTCCACTCTGGTGCCAGATCCCCTCCCTCCTAATCCTGTGAGGTAGTTAAAGAGCCGGATTAAAGCTGCTGCTCTGCTCCGCGCAGGCCGCATCACGTCCATGATGGAGATGACAGAGAGACGTGGTGCTTTATGAGACACATGGCAGCGTTTACACACGGGTTAAATGCAGTGTGTGTGTGTGTGTGTGTGTGTGTGTGTGTGTGTGTGTGTGTGTGTGTGTGTGTGTGTGTGTGTCTGTGTGTGTGTGTGTGTGCACACGAGCCACGCATGCAGCCGCACATATGTTCAGAAGATTACACATGTGTGCTGCACTTGGTGGGGAAAAAAGGGGGAAACATGTAAGAGCACATAGACGTTTGTTGCATCGACACACTGTAAAAAATGTCAACTTTTTTTGATCATTTTGACTTTTTTCTCATGATTTCGACTTTTTTTTGTCATTTTGACTTTTTTCATGTGGATTCAACATTTTTCTTTTCATTTTCAGTTTCGTGTGACTTCAACTTTTTTGCATTGACACACTGTAAAAAATGTCTGTAGATTTTACGGTGAAAAACTGCTAAATCATGACAGTAAAAGACGTAAAATGATGAATGAGTTAATTCAGTTTCAGTAACAATGAAGCCAAAACAGTATTTTTTAGTTTTGTTTTTTGAAAAAGACATTACTACACTGTAAAAAACTGTAATATGTATTTAATGTAATATATATACAAGCCATCACTGTAATTTTTGCATTTATCTTTTGTAAAAAAACACTTTTTCTCACTGTTAACTCAGTCTTATAGGGCTATTTTGTCCATTTTTGAATCCTTTTCATGTCTTTTCGTGTCTTTGAAAGTGATTTTGTGTCTTTTTTTGGTCATTTGTGTCTTTTTGTGCCTTTTTTTGTGTATTTTTTGGTAATTTTGTGTCTGTTGTTGTGTCTTTTTTAGTTATTTTGTGTCTTTTTTTGGTCAATTTGTTTCTTTTTTGGTCATTTTATGTCTTTTTTGGTCATTTGTGTCTTTTTTGTATCTTTTTTGTGTCTTTTTTGGTTATTTTATGTCTGTTGTTGTATCTTTTTTAGTTATTTTGTGTCTTTTTTGGTCATTGTGTGTCTTTTTTTAGTCATTTTGTGTCTGTTGTTGTGTCTTTTTTTGTCATTTTGTGTCTTTTTTGGTAATTTTGTGTCTGTTTTTGTGTCTTTTTTAGTTATTTTGTGTCCTTTTGTGTCTTTTTTTAGTCATTTTGTGTCTTTTGGTGTCTTTTTTAGTCATTTTGTGTCTGTTGTTATGTCTTTTTCAGTCATTTTGTTTCTTTTTTTGTTTCATGTTCCAGTATGCAGATATATTTTTGGTCTGAGTAGCATTTCTTTGGACATCTATACGGTGCATCTGAAGTTTGCAACAATTTACAGCCTATTATTATTTTGAAGTAGTATGCATGTGTAAATACCAGTGAAATATAAATTTTTCCATCTTTTTTGGAGTGCAGGCAAAACATTAAATATTGTGCATGTAAATATAGTCCGTGCTAGACATGTGATGCAGTTTTCTGAAACAATGCAACATTTCAAAACGTGCATCAGATTCATGAAAATCATGAAATCCAGTCATGTTTGCAGGCACGTTTTTATTATTTTTTCCAGTGCAGTGATGCCGTCTGCATGTCTAGCTGACCTTCAGGAAAACTGTCTCCTCAGTGCTGTTTTTCAGTCTCCATCCCTGTATTTTCAGTGACACATGACATGAATGTGATCTACTTTATTTCTGAGGCCCCTTATTACACCCCGGGGCTCTTCCTGCAGGAGGGGGCGGAGCCTCTAATCACTATGTGGCTTCCGATGGAGATTGAGAGTCTTCCCTGACTGGGCAGGAATGTCTGAGGCCTGAGGCCGCTGGTGGCTGAACCACTCCACAGCATGTTGATCATGCTTAGAGCTTGTAAATGCACATCAGGGGCTTGCAGGACAGCATTTATAGATGCATATAGGAGTGTTTTAGTGCACTGGGACAAAGGTGAAAATTAGCCTTTGACCCTCTTAAAATTAGCCTTTGCATGTTTGCAAAAAGAAATCTGCAGAATTTTGGCAGTTATCATAGCAAGAAGCTGTAAAAAAAGAAAAAGGTTTAACCCATTTAGGCCTAAAACGCCTTTTAAAAAATGCCTGTAAAACCTCTGGGCGATTTTAAAATCAGCCCCTAAAACCTGAAGTTTTTCTGTAAATTCAACAGAAGTGTGAACTCTTTTACTAAATAATAGATTTTTCAGCCTCTGTAGCATATAGAAATGAAATTCAAAAAGTATCTGAGAGCTTATAGCTGTTATATCTGAGCTCCCTCCACTATAGTCGTCTTCCGCCATGATTTCAGTTCTGGAAAAGTCCCATGATGCATTGTGACACTCCCACATGTATTCTCATTTTGTGTCTTTTTTGGTCATTTTGTGTCTTTTTTTTGTAATTTTTTTAGTCATTTTGTGTCCTTTTTGGTCATTTTGTGTCTTTTTTTAGTCATTTTGTGTCTTTTTTGGTCATTTTGTGTCTGTTGTTGTGTCTTACTTAGTTATTTTGTGTCCTTTTTTTAGTCATTTTGTGTCTTTTTGTGTCATTTTTGGTCATTTCGTGTCTGTTGTTGTGTTTTTTTTCGTCATTTTGTGTCATTTTTGTAACTGGGAAGCCATGAACGACTTGGATGCAATCAACGTACACACGATAAAAAATTCAGTAAATCTTTGACTGAACTGCAGGATGCATTGTGGGCAATTGAAAAAAAAAGTTAATTATTTTCCATCTTTGGTAGAATTTGCAAAGAATTTCACCTGGCGTTTCTTGTTTTTTAAAGATTTCTGGCATAATTATTCTCTTATTCTGCACAACGAAAACATCACGAGTTCTCCCTTCTTCTCCTCATGATTGTGCTTGTGATTGTGATGTGATTGTTTCCATAGAAATGCAAGATATATCCTATATACTATATACTGCAATGAAAAATGAAGCCACAGTGAGCAGAATGTGACACACCCTGTAGCTACTTGGGGTTCGGGATTTTTTTTTTCTGTGCAAAATGTTAAAAAACCTAAAAACAATGTGCCTAAAACATAACTTAACCTATTAAAAAACCATCTACCTCTTCTCAGTTGAATCAAAAAAGGATGTAAAACATTAAAAAACAATAAAACACTATAAATAAGCACTTCAAAAGTAATTAACGCAGAGTTTAAAGCCATCAGCCTCGTTTCAGTCCAGGAAGTTTTAGCCAAGTGTGACTTCCTGGAGAGCCTGGCCACGCCCGCCCGGCCCGCCGCGCTTTGTTCTCTCTGGACACTGGATGTCACAATGCATGTGTGTGTGTGCATGTGCACGCTTTTGTGCACGTGTAACACGGGTCACAGTGGGGTCAGCTGGTCTATTATTGATTTCCTGGCGGAAAGAGAATGAACAGAGCTGTCCAACCTTCAGCTGAGCGACGTGTGAGAGAATATGTGTCAGTAAGGAGCTCCACAGTGTTAACGACACGCTAACAGGCCGATACGTGCTAACGGCCTGTTTAATTAACATGGTAAACTACTTATCACCTCCACTCTGGCAAGGCTCCCTGAGAGCAATCACTAGTCAAACACTCTGGTTCTCCTGCTCTGCTGGGAGGAAGGAGCTTTCTTTAGTGGTGGGAAAAAACCAGAAGGTTCAAAAAGATCCAGAACTGAAACACAACGACAACAAAATCATCCTAAATGTGCTCCATAGTGACACTGTGACAAACAGAGAGTGAAAGTTATTGCCTGGATTATTCCTCAAAGGACGAACGGATGTAACATTAAGGCAGTAGTTCTCAACCTTTTTGAGTCACGGCCCTCAATTTAACATGCATGTTGTCCGCGACCCCCGCTCACTGAACACAATCTCACACGCACAGTTCAGATCACCCAAAAAAGAAACAAAATGACCAAAAAGACACAAAATTACTAAACAAAGACACAAAATGACCAAAAAAGGAAACAAAATGACCAAAAAAGACACAAAATGATCAAAAAAAGACACAAAATGACTAAACAAAGACACAAAATGATCAAAAAGACACAAAATGACTAAACAAAGACACAAAATGATCAAAAAAAGACACAAAATGACTAAACAAAGACACAAAATGATCAAAAAAGACACAAAATGACTAAACAAAGACACAAAATGATCAAAAAAAGACACAAAATAACCAAAAAAGACACAAATTGACCACAAAATGATCAAATAAGACACAAATTGACCACAAAATGGTCAAAAAAGACACAAAATGACCAAAAAAGACACAAATTGACCACAAAATGATCAAAAGACACAAATTGACCACAAAATGATCAAAAAGACACAAAATGACCAGAAAAGACACAAAATTACCCAAAAAAGAAACAAAATTACCAAAAAGACACAAAATGACTAAACAAAGACACAAAATTACCAAAGAAGACACAAATTGACTACAAAATGATCAAAAAAAGACACAAAATGACAAAAACACACAATAAATTACCCCCCAAAAAGACATTAAATGACCAAAAAGACTAAAACACATTAACACATGAACACTTTAACACAGTGGAGACAGAGCTGACTTCCAAAATGATTTGGCGACCCCTAGAAATCATCTCGAGACCCCAATTAGGGTCCCGACCCCAAGGTTGAGAACAGCTGAAAGAGTCTCTGCAAACAGCAAAATGTGCAGAAATCCACCTGATCATCATGCAGCGAGTGATGACACACAGCTGCATGAATGAATAAAGATGCAGCTTCGCACTAGTGAACCGCTGCAAACACAAACACAAACAGTCGTCGGTTGATGGATGACGTTATTCACCATCGTTCAGCATGCAGCTCTTCATCTTTCCTGTTTACATTCTCATCATTTTACTATAAATAAGCATCAGCCAGCACACGTGCTGACAACAACGCTCCCTGAGGAATCCCCACAATTCAGCTGCTTCATTCATTCCTTCTTCATCATTTTGCACTATTTTTGTCCTTTTTTATTCATATTTTTGCAGCTTTTTTAAAAATTGCATGGTAAAAGCACACTTTTCAATTCATTTACAGCTTTTTTTTAGGATATTGCTGAATATGTGGAGTTTTTCTGCAACTTTGTGAAAGAAAAATATCTAAATTTATATCCACACTAAGCCATAAACTGATGTAAATGATAAAAAAAATAGCTATTTATTTGCTCCTGTTTCATTCCTTCTTCATCATTTTAGACTATTTTTGTCCTTTTTATTCATATTTTTGCAGCTTTTTTGAAAATTGCATGCTTAAAGCACACTTTTCAATTAATTTACAGCTTTTTTTTAGGATATTGCTGAACATGTCAAATGATGCAAATTATAAAAAAAATAGCTATTTATTTGCTCCTGTTTTTTTCCTTCATCATTTTGATTCATATTTCTGCAGCTTTAAAAAAAAAATGCATGGTAAAAGCACACTTTTCAATTAATTGACAGTTTTTTTAGGATATTGCTGAACATGTTGAGCTTTTCTGCAACTTTGAGAAAGAAAAATATCTAAATTTATATCCACACTAAGCCATAAAGTGATGCAAATTATAAAAATAGCTATTTATTTGCTCCTGCCACCAGTGATGCTTTCATAAAAATCTAAAAAAAAAATTACTCTTGACTCTTGAGTATGAACAAATAATAAAAAATAACCATTTAGTGGTTCCGGGGGCATATTTTAATGACATTTTGTAAAGGAGAATAAAGGTTCTTGTATGTTTTATTTAAGGCGTCTTATTTTGACAGTCTTCTTGTAAGTTCTGTGGTGGATTCTGTTAACACACCGTGCTCTTATTTTGAAAGCTGCATGTGTTTAGCGACAGAGAGTAAGTAGCTTTTTGTGATTAAAACAACTTTAACTGTTAGCTAATGTTAGCTCGTGGCTAACGAACGGCATAATGCAGCAGTGTGTTTGAAAGGGGCAGCTCGGTATATTTAGTTGTGTAGTGTGTGTGTGTGTGTGTGTGTGTGTGTGTGTGTTTGTTGATCCACACATTCCTGCAGCAGCCTCGAGAGCAGCTAATCCAGTCTTAGTCAAAGGCCCCTTGAACCTGGGTCACACTTCTCCTACAAGTTAAATGCATGGGCACACACACACTAAATGGGTTTGTCCTGTGTGCAAATATGTGCATACCAGGCACATGAATGCACACACACACACACACACACACACACACACACACACACACACACACACACACACACACTACGAGTGCCTCCACTGAACCAAAAGTGTTTTATTCACCTGTTGAGATGTCACCAGACTGGAAATGTGACTTCCACCTGCTCGTGTGTCTCGATCTGTCCGACTATCAGCTCATCTGTCTCATCGTGCTTCACAAACAGAATCTCTAATGATAAATGAATGGACGGAGAAGGCGCCACACGCAGCTCACGTACGCAGAGATTATCAGATCATCTCTGACGCTCGGTAGCCGTGTTTCCATTGAAGTCGGAGCAGATTTGAAGCGAAATGTTGCATTTAAAAATGAGAATTAGGGACGTTTCTGTCAGCTGGTGCAGAGCAAGATTATAATAGTTTTAAATCAGTTTTAGTTTTAATTTTGTTGTCAAATTCAGTTAGTTTTAAGTAGTTTTTAGAGTGTGTTTGCTAGTTTTAATAGTTTTTTTTATTTTTGGGGAAAATTCTTAGTTTTAATGTTAGTTTTATGTAATTTTTTAGTTTTTATTAGTTATTGTCTGATCCATCTCAGCCCCAATAAATTTATTAAGTCATAAAACCAGATAGATGAAATAGATTTCATATCAACCAAAAAGGTTTACGTATGAAAAAAGTTGACGAAAGACGAAAACGAAGGATATTTTCACTATAATTTTAGTTAATTTTAGTTAGTTTCAGTTAGTTTTATAACCACAAAATACAGTTTCAGTTATTGTTTTTTTTGTTTTTGTTTTTATTTCAGTTAACGAAAATGTTTTTTCAATTCTAGTTTGTGTTATTTCGTTAGTTTTCGTTTACTATAATAATCTGGTTCAGAGCAAATAAACAAAGCTGCAGTACTGTACTTTGGTCAGCAGATGGCAGTGTAATGTGTGGCTGTAAGTCTGTAAGATCTGTTAGTAAACAGTAGAAGAAGTGGAGAGAAAAAACAACAACAAAGAGGTTTCTAATCAGACAACTTTGGCCATGCAAAGATTTTAGATAAGTCTTCAGAAAGATGCCGACGGACGATAAAGTTTCTTCTTTTGGGTTTTTCTGCAGAGCGGAAACAGCTGATCAGTCACGAGTTAAATGTTTTTAATACGTCACAACCTATTTGGACAAAAAAACCTGCAAGCGTGCATAAAAACTCTTTAAGTTTTATCAAATATTAGTGTTTCTGTCAAGCTTTTCTCATGCAAATCTTCAAAATTTGCATCAATAAATTCATGCAAACATAAAGAGTGGTCGCCATAATGACACTGAGAATGATGCAGTTTATTTATTTATTTATTGTTTGCGATAATAACTTGATGAGTTCTCTGTGTGATCGACACTACAGGCCAAAAGTTTGGAAGCAACTTAAATGTTCTGTTCACAGTTGCTTTCTTAAAAAACAGTCTGGATTATTTGGTTTTTGGATGTTTTTACTGCATGATCACACTTTAAATTTATTAAATTGAACCATTTTACCTTTAGTTCAATTGAGTAAATGTTAAGAAAAGAAAAGAAGGGCTTAGTTTAAGGGTTGAGAAGATTTAGAAGAGTCACAACTTCAGTGCAAAAGTTTAAAAAAACAAATCCCAGTTTGCATTATTCACTTTAGCTCTTTGACTTTTGAGAGTTTGGAGACAAAAATCCCAATAAATCTCAACTGTGTTAATATCTCTGACAAAAGTAACAAGAGTTCAGATTTATACATTAAGGAAAGAAGGAAACACAAAGTCTAAGCAATAAAAACCCAAAAGACCTGATAATTATAGTAAAAAATGTGTTTTAATAAGTGACTCTTTATATAATAATCATGTTTATTTTGTTGCAAAGTAAAGCAATGATGATCTTTTTTTGTACAAATTTGATCTTGTTTCCAAACTTTTGGCCTCTTGTGTATATTTACTGTAGATTCACTCTACTGTACGATGCCTATTGCCTCGTTAAGTGGAATAAAAAAGGGAAAAGTTGTTATTATTATGTCGAAAATGATTTCTGTGTGAGTTTTCATGCCGTTTCATTCCAAAATGTATAATCATCACGGGGCTTTTTTGCAGCTAAGTACTTGATATTCTCCATTTTCTGATCCGTTTCATGATTCATGAGAACCCAGCTGCACAAACCAAGCTTCTCATTTTGGTCACAAAAGGCTTTCTGACTCGTTGTTATGGTGATTCCATCCAATTCTGTCAAGCAAAGAGCTCAGCTGAGCTGTTCAAGTCAACAACACACTCCATCAAAACACCATAGAACTGATTTAATATAATATCACTGTTCTGTGCATGTTTCTGAGAATGTTTGCACGTCTTTCCGAAGCATTAGCATGTTTTATTTCTGGAGTTGTGCAGAAATCATGATTAAATTAATGCAATTTCAGCAATGTGAAGCATGTGGACGAACCAAATTAGATGTGCAGAGCTGAAGTAAAACCACAACTTCCAGTTTCTGTTCCGAAAGTCACAAAAAAAGGCGTCTGCACGCTCAAATCTGTGCCAAGACGTTTAGCAACCGCTAAACACAGCAACCACTGCATGCAAAGCTTCAACCAAACCCTGGAACCTTCAGTATTTGAGTCATAGATGCTATTACTTGTTAGAGAAGACAGCTTTGTTTATTCGCTTTATACCAGCTGATGGTTTTTGTGGTCAAATTGGGTCTTTTTGTCATTTTGTGTCTTTTCTTTGGTCAATTTGTGTCTTTTTTTATCATTTTTTGTGGTCAATTTGTGTCTTTTTGTCATTTTGTGTCTTTTTTTGGTAAATTTGTGTCTTTTTTAGGTCAATTTGTGTCTTTTTGTCCTTTTGTGTCTTTTTTTGGTAAATTTGTGTCTTTTTTTAGGTCAATTTGTGTCTTTTTTTTGGTCAATTTGTGTCTGTTTTTGTCATTTTGTGTCTTTTTTGGTAAATGTGTGTCTTTTTTTGTCATTTTTTGTGGTAAATTTGTGTCTTTTTGGTCAATTTGTGTCTTTTTTTGTGGTCAATTTGTGTTTTCTTTGGTCAATTTGTGTCTTTTGTGGTAAATTTGTGTCTTTTTGGTCAATTTGTGTCTTTTTTTGTGGTCAATTTGTGTCTTCTTTGGTCAATTTGTGTCTTTTTTGGTAAATTTGTGTCTTTTTTAGGTCAATTTGTGTCTGTTTTTGTCATTCTGTGTCTTTTTTGGTCAATTTGTGTCTTTTCTTTGGTAAATTTGTGTCTGTTTTTGTCATTTTGTGTCTTTTTTAGGTCAATTTGTGTCTTTCTTTGGTAAATTTGTGTCTTTTTTTGTCATGTTTTGTCTTTTCTTTGGTCAATTAGTGTCTTTTTTGGTCAATTTGTGTCTTTTTTGGTCAATTTGTGTCTTTCTTTGGTCAATTTGTGTCATTTTGTGGTCAATTTTCTTATTCTTTCCCAACTATATCACGTTATCTTCATCAGCATTTTTATTGTTCCAAATAGAAATAAGTCGTCTGAAATGTGAAGCAGCTGCCGTTTTTTTACCATAAAAAACAAGTTGTTTTTTTCCCAGTGCAGAGAGAACCCAGGTTAGATTGATGCAATGATTGATCACCCTCCTCGACTATCATTTGTTTAAACTTGTGTCTCTTTGTCTGTCTCTCATCACTGATCGGGACCCTCGTCGCTGCTGCTGCCTGTTTAAACAAGCACCAAATCTCCTCTTTTGTCTCCACTCGTCCTTCTCTTTTACCGCTTCGACTTCTCCTCCTTCACACTATTCCTCTCCCTCTTCCTGCTCGCCATAATGCTGAGAGCAAACATTTCATAACAGGCTGTCCCTCTCCTTTACCTGCTGATATGTGACCTTGTTCTGCTGCAGAAGGTGTGTTTGTTTTACTCGCCTGCCACTCCCAGTACAAACACAGCCACAAACACAGCCACAGAGCATTCAGCTGCTGGCAAATTAAAAGATTTAATCATTTCGAAGTCTAAGCATTCAAATGAGTTAACCCTTTGGAGTTTGGGGCTATTTTGTTGGTTTTAGACTCCTTTTCATTCTGCCTGTATAAACCACTTAAAAATCTTTACCATGACGTGTTGGTATCATTATATCATATATGACCTGATTATTTTTTTCATTTTGACTTACTGGATCAACATTTTGAACACAAAAAAACGAGAAACAAACCAAAAACACACACACACACAATTACAAAAAACACATACAAACGCACTCAAAACACACCAAAAACATAATAAAAATACAAAAAACACACAAAAAATGACAAAAAACACAGATAAAAAAGACACAAAAACACAAAAAATTACAAAAAATTCACATAGAACACATAAAACATGAAAAACAAACCAAAAACACACACAAAAGCACACAAACACACACACAAAATTACAAAAAAACACATATACACACTCAAAACACACCAAAAACATAATAAAAATACAAAAAACACACAAAAAATGACAAAAACACTGATAAAAAAGACACAAAAACACAAAAAATGACAAAAAACACACATAGAACACATAAAACATGAAAAACAAACCAAAAACACACACAAAGGCACACAAACACACACACAAAATTACCAAAAACACACAAAAACAAAAATAAATTACAAAAAAACCACAAAAAAACACATAAAAAACACGAAAAAACACAAAGAAATTACGAAAACACAGAAAGTTTGCATTACAAATGCTAAATGCACAAAGCTAAATTAGAAAAATCTGCAAAAAAAAGTAAATTCATGTTCATACACTTCGAGATGTTTTTTTTAAATTAACTTTGCTAAAAAAGGGTTAATGCACTAAATTAGACATGGAAAAGCCAAAACTTTAGAGAAAGGCTGACAACAGGGTCCATGCTGCTTCATTTTCGTGGACTCCAGAGTTAACACAACAGATCAATGAATAAATCATTATTGATTCATGCAAAATGGATTGTTGGGGATGCTCATCTTTGATGCTGTAATGAAGCTCGTGTGTGTGTGTGTGTGTGTGTGTGTGGGCGGTTGGTGCAGCTCCTTAGTCATCAGCACAGCAGGTTTATTTACATTCATCACAAGTTTTCCTAAGCACACTCTGACCCAAAGGGAGAACTTAGCAGAGTGGACATTTTGTCTGTGCAGAAACAAGGAATGCACAAAGAGATACTGAATGCATCAGAAGTCTCTGGTTTTATTTCAAAAGCTTGTCAAATCAGTTTAAGGCAACAATGTTGTTTTTTGTTGTTTGAGAAAAATCTTTAACCCTCTGGAGTCTCCAAAAGCACTAAAGCATGGCTTCTTCATCACATCCAGACTAGAAAGACTACAAAGCAGACCAAAAAAACACACAAAAAACACAAAATTACTTAAAAAAAAGACACAAAATGACGAAGAAAAGACACGAAATGACCAAAATAGACACAAAAGAGACACAAAGTGACAAACAAATACACTGAATTACCAAAAAAGACACAAAATTATTAAAAAAAGACACAAACTGACCCAACCCCCCCACAAATTTACCAAAAAAGACACACAATTACCAAAAAAATACACAGAATTACCAAAAAAGACACAAAATTATTAAAAAAAGACACAAAATGACAAAAAAAAACCACAAAATTACCAAAAAAAGACACAAAATTACCAAAAAAAGACACAAAATTACCAAAAAAGACACAAAATTACCAAAAAATACACAGAACTACCAAAAAAGACACAAAATTACCAAAAAAAGACACAAAATTACCAAAAAGGACACTAAATTATTAAAAAATACACAAAATTACCCCCCAAAAAGACACTAAATTATTAAAAAAGACAATACAATTACTCATAAGATGTGTTATAAAGCGTACTGTTTTGTTTTGAGATAATATATTTGGGTTTAATAAATGATGTGCTGCAGAAACCCTAACTCTGCCTTTATCTGCACTAGAAAGAATCTTTGTACTCGTGTTGCATGTGGAGTTCAGTTGCAGCGTGGCAGGAAAAGTCAAAAAACTTTCTCTGCACGTTCCACAGCTGTCACCGTCCGTCCCTCTTTCTCTTTTTCTCCCTCGACCCCGACGGGGAAAGGCACTTGTTTTATTATCAACAGCGGAGGAGAAGTCCGCCCTCCTCCAGAGTTAGTTGTCTTTTTATGGAGATGGTGGAAGGCCGAGGGGGAAAACAGAGCGCAGGAAACGCGGAAGAGAAAGTTGTGGCTAGATCTGATCTCCTGTCTGAGAGGAGAGAGGGAGATGCTCTGACGGAGGATTTCTGCAGCGAAATATGTGTTTTAAGGAGTTTGATTTACAGCTCCTGCCCTGGTTTCTACACTACTGCACCCTGAGGTGGTTCCAAATGACCAAAAAAAGACAGAAATGAACAAAAAAAGACAAAAATGAACAAAAAAAGACACAAAATGACCAAAAAAAGACAAAAATGACCAAAAAAGACACAAAATGAGAAGACAAAATGACCCAAAAAAACACAGAGGACACAAAATGACTAAAAAAGACACAAAATTACCAAAAAGACACAAAATGAACAAGAAAGACACAAAATGAGAAGACAAAATTACACTAAAAAACACAGAAGAAGATACAAAATGACTAAAACAGACACAAGATAACTAAAAAAGACGCAACAAAAGACACAAAAAGGACCCAAAAAGACACAAAATGAGAAGACAAAATGACCCAAAACAACACAAAAGACACTAAATGACCAAAAAGACACAAAATGATCAAAAAAGACACAAAATAACTAAAAAAAAGACACAACAAAAGACACAAAATTACCAAAAAAGACACAAAATGAACAAAAAAGACACAAATTGAGAAGACAAAATGACCCTAAAAAAAACACAAAAGACATAAAATGATTAAAAAAGACACAAAAGACACAACAAAAGACACAAAATGACTAAAAAAAGACACAAAATGATCAAAAAAGACACAAAATAACTAAAAAAGACACAACAAAAGACACAAAATGACCAAAAAAAGACACAAAATGATCAAAAAAGACACAAAATAACTAAAAAACACACAACAAAAGACACAAAATGACTAAATAAAGACACAAAATGATCAAAAAAGACACAAAATGAACAAAAAAGACACAAAATTACCAAAAAAAAGACAAAAATTGACCAAAAAAGACACAAAATGACCAAAAAAGACACAATATGAACAAAAAAGACACAAAATGAGAAGACAAAATGACCCTAAAAAACACAGTAGAAGACACAAAATGACAAAAAAGACCCAAAATTACTAAAAAAAGACCCAAAATGACCAAATTAGACACAAAATGAACAAAAAAGACACAAAATGAGAAGACAAAATGACCCTAAAAAACACAGAAGACACAAAGTGTTTGAGAGGAGAGAGGGAGATGCTGTGAGGAGGATTTCTGCAGTGAAATATGTGATGTTTTAAGAGTTTAGTTTGATTTACAGCTGCTGGTTTCTACGTTAGTTCACCCGGAGGTGTTTCTCTCTTTCTTTCTTTCTTTCTTTCTTTCTTTCTTTCTTTCTTTCTTCGGGGGAAAGTTAGAGGAGTCGGTCAGCAGGTTGAAGGAAAGGTGAGACGTGTTTCCTGGCTGTTTGTGTAAAAGCCTCGACGACGTCAATCACCATGAAGTGCTGAAGGATGACATCACAGTTTGGGAATGTTTTAAAGAACCGCTGCAGCAGCGTGTCCTCCCTGCTAGTAATGAAGTGGAATCAAGACAGAGCTAATGAAGTGGACCATCCTGAGTACTAAGAGCTTTATAATCCTCCACTTCACACGCTGATGTTTGCACTCGGCCACACATGGACGCACATGAGTCATGCACACAAAGCACAACGAGATGCTAAATAATAAGAACAGGTTGTGCTCTTATTCTCAACACCTCACACAGCTGCTGCTCCCCGCTCGACCCGAGCAACAAAACCAGCCAGAAATACCCAAAGCTGCTAAATGTCAGCAGAATACGTCCCACCGCCTCCATATCAACCCTCTAGAGTCACTAAAAGCTGCAAATAATCCAGACTTGTTGACTCCATCCAGACTAGAAAACAAAGCAGCGTGGAGCCCTACTGTAAAAGACACAAAATGACTAAAAAAGACACAAAATGACTAAAAAAAGTCACAAAATGACTAAAAAACGACACAAAATGACTAAAGAAGACACAAAAAAAGACATAAAATGACTAAAGAAGACACAAAAAAAGACATAAAATGACCAAAAAAAGACACAAAATGACACAAAATGACTTAAAAAATGACACAAAATTACCAAAAAGACACAAAATGAACAAAAAAAGACACAAAATGAGAAGAGAGAATCACCCCAAAAAACACAGAAGACACAAAATGACTAAAAAAGATACAAAATGACCAAAAAAGACACAAAATAACTGAAAAGACACAACAAAAGACACAAAATGACCAAAAAAAGACAAAAATTACCCCAAAAAAACATAGAAGACACAAAATGACTAAAAAGACACAAAAATAACTACAAAAGACACACCAAAAGACACAAAATGACTAAAAAGACACAACAAAAGACACAAAATGACCAAAAAAAGACACAATATGACTTTCAAAGACATGAAAAGCATTCAAAAATGGATGAAACAGCCCTATAAGACTCCACAGAGTTCAGAAGACGATTATGAGGCTTCAGTGAATAACAAACAGCTCTCCACTTTGCTTGGGGTTAGAAATGTCTAGCAGAGTTTCACAAAGGTCAGCGAGTGAGAAAAAGCATCTGTTTTGCTGCTGCAGTGTGTCTCCAGGGGTCAAAGGTCACAGGGCAAAGTGATTTTCTCTAACAAGATGTTTTAGTGAAAGAATGCTCATGTACCAATACATCCCACATGTTGCCTGAGTTCAAATCACACAATAAAACTCATCAAGATCTGGTTCAGATGTGCTTTTTTACTAATTAGGTTGGAAAATAAAACTATCAGATTTAGTTAAAGTTCTGGAGAGAAAGACTCAATGAAAAAAACACTTCTGCACATTTAAATCTGTGCATGTTGTTCCAGGCAAGAAGCTCATAAATGCAGCAGCACAAACGGTTCAAAGAGCTTCACTTGATGCACAACAACTGTGTCAATATGTTAATTTATGAGGCTACACAACAAGGGAAGTATAGTGATTGCATCCTGCAAAACAAACACACACAGTGTCTATAAAAGATAGTCAAGAGACAACGGACTAAAACAGACACAAAACGCCCCAAAAAGAGACAAAATGACTAAAAAAAAGACACAAAAAGACACAAAATCACAAAAAAAGACAAAAAATGAACAAAAGAGACACAAAATAACTAAAAAATACACAACAAAAACACAAAATGACCATAAATGACAAAAATGACCAAAACAGACACAAAATGAACAAAAAAGACACAAAATGAGAAGACAAAATTACCCAAAAAAAACACAAAAGACACAAAATGACTAAAAAATACACAATAAAAGACACAAAATTACCAAAAAAGACAAAAATGACCAAAAAAGACACAAAATGACTAAAAAAGACACAAAATGACCAAAAAAGACAAAAATTAAATATTACAGTATATTTTTGTTAGAGATATGAAGTTTAGTACATTTAACAGTTAGAAAAAGTATTTTTACAAAATATAAATGCAAAAATTATGGATTTTATATATATATTACAGTATTTTTTTGCTATAAACATGGTGCCAGTGTATTTTACAGAGTAATGTATTTTTTTTAAAATAAAAAAATACTGTTTTGGCTGATATTTACATTAACGGTGTTTCATTCAATCATTTTACAGACATTTTTTTACAGTGTGTCTGCCTCCTCAGTGCTCTCAATCTGAGCTAATTAAATAAAAAAATCAACAAAAACTTTTCTTTCATCTTCTGCAAAAGGAAGAGGAAGAGGAAATTAATCCTTCATTTATATATTAACCCACTTCGGGGGTAAAAGTTTGCCAAAACGTCTGACCAGAAAACAAAGTTTCCAGACAAAGATGATCATTATTTGAGTTTTTGGCAGAAGAAGAAGAAGTCTGGCTCGTCTCCAGGATGAGATCACTTACATCAACCTCCTGTTCTTCTAAACTTCCTCCTTCATTCATTTCTTCATTATGTGACAGACAGACAGCGTTTCACTTTACCACCTAACTTCAGTCAGTTCTCTAATACAAAAGTCACAATGGATATGCTAAAAGTCTCCAGGTATTTCATAATCAGCTACTTTTATTACTTAATAAAGCTCTGACTGGAATTATGAGCTGTTACAGCCACACTTCCTGTCAGGGCTTTTCAACATAAAAGCTTCCTGTGTGAAACTTCCTCGTGATGATATTTTGTGGCTCCCACCTTGATATGAAAGTTTAATGTGAGTTTTATATGAATGGCACTTTACTGTGTTGTGTGTGGAAGGTCCCTTTAATTACTGTTATTAGTCATTTTGTGTCTTTTTTGGTAATTCTGTGTCCTTTTTTTTAGTAATTTTGTGTCTTTTTTTAAACAATTTTGTGTCTATTTTGGTAATTCTGTGTCTTTTTTTGGTCATTTTGTGTCCTTTTTGGTAAGTCTGTGTCTATTTTTGTTGATTATGTGTCTTTTTTTGGTAATTTTGTGTATTTTTTTTAGAAATGTTGTGTCTTTTTTAAATAATTTTGTGTCAGTTTTTGTAATTTTGTGTCTTTTTTTGTAATTTTGTGTCTTTTTTTAATAATTTTGTCTTTTTTTGTAATTTTGTGTCTCTTTTAGTAATTTTGTGTCTTTTTGGTCATTTTATATCTTTTTTTTAAAAATAATTTTGTGTCTTTTTTAGTAATTTTGTGCGTTTTTTTTGGTCATTTTGTGTCTCTTTTAATAATTTTGTGTATTTTTTTGGTCATTTTGTGTCTTTTTTAGTAATTTTGTGTTTTTTCAGTAATTTTGTGTCTTTTTTTTGTCATTTTGTGTCATTTTTTTTTAGCAATTTTGTGTCCCCTGCTGTAATGCCTTGCTGCTGACAGAAAGTTCAGACTCACCCGTTATTATTGTATTTTCTTCATAAGTATTGGTGCAAAATGCCATTATTGTCCTTTTCCCAGTACATCTAAAGCTTGAAGGGAACCCATCTGGATGCTCATAGTGTCATTATTCCATATCATACATTGTGCAATCAACATTTACTTCATTTACTTTGTCTTTTATGTCCACTGTGGAAATTCATTCTGCAATACTTCATCATTTGCAGAAAGTGTCTGTATCACACGCCAACCAGTGAGTTATGGGAGAGCAGCCACTTATTTTTTCCACTTCTCGCTCTGGATGGAGATGCATGACTCAGATTTCTTGCCTGAACTAATGTGATGATTCATAATTTGCCCAATTGCTAAATAATGAGTTAATGGCTCATCTGCTGCAGCTATATTTATCATCCTGGCTCATCAAGACAACAGAAGATTAATTCTTTTGTTCAAGCGGCTCAATGAAAGTATTCATGTGTTCATGTGGTTTACTCTTTTTGTGGTCAGTTTATGTCTTTTTTGGTCATTTTGTGTCTTTTTTGGTCATTTTGTGTCTTTTTTTGGTCATTTTGTGTCTTTTTTGGTCATTTTGTGTCTTTTTTGGTCATTTTGTATCTTTTTTTAGTCATTTTGAGTCTTTTTTTAGTCATTTTGAGTCTTTTTTTAGTCATTTTGTGGTCATTTTGTGTCTTTTTGGTCATTTTGTGTCTTTTTTTAGTCATTTTGTGTCTTTTTTGGTCATTTTGTGTCTTTTTTGATCATTTTGTGGTCAATTTGTGTCTTTTTTTAGTCATTTTGTGGTCAATTTGTGTCTTTTTTTGGTAATTTTGTTTCCTTTTTTGGTCATTTTGTGGGGTTTTTTTGGTCATTTTGTTTCCTTTTTTAGTCATTTTGTGTCTTTTTTGGTCATTTTGTGTCTATTTTTAATCATTTTGTGGTCAATTTGTGTCTTTTTTGGTCATTTGGTGTCTTTTTTTGATCATTTTGTGTCATTTTGTGCTAAATTTGACTCTTTTTTGGGTAATTTTGTGTCTTTTCTGACAAATCCCAAAGTATCAAGTTGTTACTTTCCAAGGAGTCTCTGGCTTGAAGCTAACTGTTACACACTCAGGAGGTCAGAATGGACCTTTAAACTGATAGCAAAGATTAAAAGTAACAATAAAATATTAAAAAAATACATAAATACACAGACAGAGAGATGTTTTAGTTGCTGTCTGCTTCATTATTTGTCCAGATGTTCTCTAACACTGTAACATCTGCATGAATAGGATTATGAAGCATTATATCAGGCATGATTTGCTCCAGTTTCTTCACCTTTTGCATGTCATGAATCTCTCTTACGTCGACTTAAAACGTCACCTGTGTCTCATTCTTCTAATCCTGGTTATAACGCTGCACAACAGATTCCTTCCAGGACGGCAGCGCAGCGATCAATCCAGACTCTTAAACGTTAAATCCCTGGAGGTTTTCCGTCAGGACAAAGCTTTGACGCCATGAGCAGAATACATTACACGTCAGTATAAGTGGAACAAATGCACCGAGGGGGGATTAAACCTTTACGCACTGGCAACCACAAGGTGCTGTTCCACATCTCTCTCACGTCTCCTGCTTCTGTCTCGTCCCTGTGTGTGTCCTGTCTGCTAGCCCAGAATCTGAACTATTCATGTTCCTCGGCAGGAATGACACAAGCCCACGTCTGACGTAGACACTAATCCTCCATTATGACACAAATGGGATTTATTTCTTTGGGAGTTGCGTATCTTATCTTTATCTGCATTTTTGTACCAAATATTAAAAGCTTTTGATAACTCCTTTAAAGATGTGTGAACTGGTGCATGAAGACAGGTTGAATAGTTGCTTTTTTTTCTCTGCTCAGTTTCAAATATCAGTTTCGGTTGCAAAAACCCTTTAAGAAAAGGCTTTTAATTTGTTAAAACTTTCAAGTCAGATTCAGGGAAACATTTTAATGTTATAAAGAGCTGATTTATTGATTGCATATCTTAAAAATCGTGCAAAAGAAGCATGAAAAGACACAAAATGACTAAAAAAAGACACAATGACCAAAAAAAGACACAAAATGACAAAAAAAGACACAAAATGACCAAAAAAAGACACAAAATGACTAAAAAAAGACACAAAATGACTAAAAATAAGACACAAAATGAGAAGACAGAATGACCAAAAAAGACACAAAATAACCGAAAAAAGACACAAAATGACTACAAAGGGTTTATTGATTGATTATTGATTGCATATCTTAAAAATCGTGCAAAAGAAGCATGAAAAGGAAGTTGTGACTGTCAAGATTGCTCACAAAATTAAGTGTCAGTTGCAGACATCCTTCAAGAAAAGGCTTTTAATTTGTTAAAACATTCAAAGTCAGACTTTTAATGTGATAAAGAGCTGATTTATTGATTGCATATCTTAATAATTATGCAAGAGAATCATTAAAAAAAGGGAGTTGTGACTGTTATCCTTCAAGAAAAGGCTTTTATTTTGTTAAAATGTTCAAGTCAGATTCAGGACAAGACTTTTAATGTGATAAAGAGCTGATTTATTGATTGCATATCTTAAAAATCATGCAAAAGAAGCATGAAAAAGAAGTTGTGACTGTTATCCTTCAAGAAAAGGCTTTTATTTTGTTAAAATGTTCAAGTCAGATTCAGGACAAGACTTTTAATGTGATAAAGAGCTGATTTATTGATTGCATATCTTAAAAATCATGCAAAAGAAGCATGAAAAAGAAGTTGTGACTGTCAAGATTGCTCACAAAATTCAGTTTTGGTGACAGACATCCTTCAAGAAAAGGCTTTTAATTTGTTAAAACTAGTCAGATCCGGGACCAGACTTTTTAATGTGATAAAGAGCTGATTTACTGATTGCATGTGTGAACTGGTGCATGAAGACAGGTTGAATAGTTGCTGATATGTTGTTATTTATTGGTTATCCCAGTTAGTGTGATGGCGAGTCAGCATTCCTCTCATTATTGCATCGAGTCAAAGTGCTTGTTTGGTGTTTCAGCTCTTTGCTCAGAGTGCTGCATGTTTTACAGTCTGTGCATGAGGACACAGTGTGAGTATGTGGGTGGACTGAAGATTTATTAACTCGTCTGCAAAGTTCCTCTACATTTCATGAGCAAGCAGTAAAAATCTTGGGATTATCCAGTGATTGTAAGCACATGAAATCATTTCTCTGGAAACTTTAAACCAACATTTTACAGTAAAAAGCAGCAGGGGATGAATAAAAGTTATGGGTATAACACTTTAGATTAGGGAACACGTGTTCAACATTAATTAGTTGCTTATTAGCATGCAAATAAGTAACATGTTGGCTCATAATTAGTCATTACTAGGTGGTTATCTTATATGTTATATTTGACACCTTTGTTCACATTTGCAACATTTAAAATTCTTTATTGAGCATGATAGTGTTTTGAAAGTTAAAAAAAAAAAAGATTCGAAATCACATTTTATGTTGGACTAAAGGACTAAAGAAGACACAAAATGACCAAAAAAGACACAAAATGACCAAAAAAAGGACAAAAAAAACACAAAATTACTTAAAAAAGACACAAAATGACAACAAAAAAGACACAAAATTACTACAAAGGGACACAAAATGACCAAAAATACACAAAATGACTAAAAAACACACAAAATGACACAAAAAAGACACAAAAAAAGACACAAAATGACTAAAAATAAGACACAAAATCACAAAAAAAGAAAAAAAATGAACAAAAGAGACACAAAATAACTAAAAAAGACACAAAATGACTACACAGGGACACAGAATGACAAAAAAATACACAAAATAACTGAAAAAAGACACTGAAAAAAGACACAACAAAATGACTAAAAAAGACACAAAATAACTGAAAAAAGACAGAAAATGACAAAAAAAAGACACAAAATGACCAAAAATACACAAAATAACTAAAAAAAGACACAAAATGACTAAAAAAAGACACAAAATGACTAAAAAACACACAAAATGACACCAAAAAAGACACAAAAAAGACACAAAAAAAGACACAAAATGACTAAAAGACACAAAATGACTAAAAATAAGACACAAAATGACCAAAAATGACCAAAAATGACTACAAAGGGACACAAAATGACCAAAAAAGACCAAAAATGACTACAAAGGGACACAAAATGACAAAAAATACACAAAATGACCAAAAAAAAGACACAAAATAACTGAAAAAAGACATAACAACAGACACAAAATGACCATAAAAGACACAAAATGACTAAAAATAAGACACAAAATTACTAAAAAAAGACACAAAATGACTTACAAAGACACCATAAGGATTCAATAATGTACTAAATAGCCCCATGCAGACTCCTTAGAGTTCAGCCTTATCACACTGTGTTGGAAGCCTTTTCCACACCGTGGCTCGCTGCTTTCACACCACACAGCCGCGCTCCAAAGCACAAACCAGACCGCAACGTGCTGCCAGCCGAGCCAAACACAACTGTATTGTTTTCCAATCAATGCTCGTAGCTTTATGAGGGCTTCCAGCCACAGAAACATTGCTCATAAAGAGGAGACAGACCGCTGGAGCAGGCAGAGGAGGATTCCTCAGCAGGAGGAGGAGGAGGAGGAGGAGGAGGAGGAGGAGGCTGCAGGATAAAATACTAACATGTGTGCATGTTTAAATCCAACAATTCCCACATTTGAATGAACCTGTTCTGCAAAACGCTGAGAGTTTCATCCTGTAGGAGCCGTTCTCATCTCAGCCTTGACCCATATCTGTGTTTTGCCCTCATGCAGCACTGAGCTTTGAGGTGTAGAGTGTCAAACACAACACCTGTAGCTGGCAGCAGCTCTCTCTGTGTTTCACCGAGCTGGTTTTTCAGAGCAAAAGTCTCCTCTAGGAACCAGGAAACATGTGTGGTCTTGTGTTCTCGCATACGAAACGCCACATGTCACCTAAGAGGTTCCATCACAGGAAGTTTTTGCATGTTGAGGCCCCTTTTTTCTCTCTGCTCAGTTTCAGATATCGGTTTCGGTTGCAGACATCCTTCAAGAAAAGGCTTTTATTTTGTTAAGACTTTAAAAGTCAGACTTTTAAAGTGATAAAGAGCTGATTTTTTTGATTGCATATCTTAAAAATCGTGCAAAAGAAGCATGAAAAGGAAGTTGTGACTGTCAAGATTGCTCACAAAATTCAGTTTCAGTCACAGACATCCTTCAAGAAAAGGCTTTAAATTTGTTAAAACTTTCAAGTCAGATTCAGGGAGAGACTTTTAATGTGATAAAGACTTGATTCATTGATTGCATATCTTAAAAGTCATGGAAGAGAAACGATAAAAAAAGGAAGTTGTGACTGTCATCCTTCAAGAAAAGGCTTTTATTTTGTTAAGACTTTCAAGTCAGATCAAGGGAAAGACTTTTAATGTGATAAAGAGCTGATTTATTGATTGCATATCTTTAAAATCGTGCAAGAAAAGAATGAAAAGGAAGTAGTGACTGCCAAGATTGCTCACGAAATTCAGTTTTGGTTGCAGACATCCTTCAAGACAAGGCTTTTATTTTGTTAAAACTTTCAAAGTCAGACTTTTAATGTGATAAAGAGCTGATTTATTGATTGCATATCTTAAAAATCATGCAAAAGAAGCATGAAAAGGAAGTTGTGACTGTCAAGATTGCTCACAAATTTCTGTTTCGGTCACAGACATCCTTCAAGAAAAGGCTTTTAATTTGTTAAGACTTTAACAGTCAGACTTTTAATGTGATAAAGAGCTGATTTTTTGATTGCATATCTTAAAAATCATGAAAGAGAATCATTAAAAAAAGGAAGTTGTGACTGTCATCCTTCAAGAAAAGGCTTTTATTTTGTTAAAATGTTCGAGTCAGATTTAGGATAAGATTTTTCATGTGATAAAGAGCTGATTTTTTGATTGCATATCTTTAAAATCATGCAAAAGAAGCATGAAAAGGAAGTTGTGACTGCCAAGAATGCTTACTAAAAAAATTGTTTTTAAATAATAAAAATCTGCAATGGCACTTTTTATGCAAAATCATAATCAGTTATACAGAGCGAGATATTTAAATTCTTTATGCAAAACTGCTTTAAAGTCTTCCTCATGCAGGAAATAAACATCTGTGTGTTTCTCACACAAGCACGCACACACAAACACACTCTAGACGTGCACGATAGTAGATGTGAACCCTCAAACCGCTTTATCCGTGCACGTCCGAGTCTTTATCATGTATTTATTTATGGGAACAAACCCGGGTACTTACGAGATAAGAGTTTTGCCTGTCGAGGAACACGGAGTCTCCCATGGTCCAGAATAAGTATCCACATAAAAACGCCAAAAATTGTAGGCGCAACAAATGATATCCCGTTTGAAAATAAGTCCAAAAAAAAAAAAAAAAAGTGTGTGTGCGCGCGTTGGAGCGGAGCGGAGAAAACAAGAGGCTCCACGAATCACTTGTGTCTTCTCCCTCTGCTGCATTCAACACAGACAGACACACAGACAGAGAGACAGAGAGAGAAAGCGCTTCTTCTTGTCTGCAAGTCCCCGCAGCTTTTTAAGAGTTGATGTCTTGACACGAGTCAGAAGCGCGTGTCAGAAAAGCGTCTGTGCCAGAAAGGACACCATAGTGCGTAATGCGTAACGGATCCATACTGCGCGCTCCGAGGACTGCTGAAGACAGATGCTGAACCGACTGAGTGGAGTGGAGGGACACACAGTGGTGTCAGGTCAGCGGCTGTGCGAGGTGGGGCTTCCGGAAAAGGTTTTCAAAATAAAAGTTGCGTCGCTAAGGCAAAAGAAATACCCGGAAGTTGAATGACAACTATGTGTTTTACTGAAAGAAATATTTTGTGAACGATGTGGGAGGGGTTAATGAATTAAGAGGTTAAATGTATGTGGAAAATAATCTAAAAAATGATACTAAATGACTAAAAAAAGGACGAAAAAGACACAAAATGAATACAAAGGGACACAAAATGACCAAAAAAAGACACAAAATGACTAAAAAAAGACACAAAATGACTACAAAGGGACACAAAATGACTAAAAAAAAGACACAAATTGACCTAAAAAAAGACACAAATTGACCTAAAAAAAAAGACACAAATTGACTAAAATTAATACACAAAATGAGAAGACAGAATGACCAAAAAAAAACCCCACAAAATGACAAAAATTAAAAAAAAAGACACACAATAACTGAGAAAAGACACAAAATTAGGTGAGGCTTCCAGGAAAGATTTTCAAAATAAAAGTTGCGTCTCTAAGGCAAAATAAATATCCGGAAGTTGAATGACAACTATGTGTACTACTGAAATAAATATTTTGTGAGCGATGTGGGAGGGGTTAATGAATTAAGAGGTTTAATATATGTGGAAAACGATCTAAAAAATGATACAAAATGACAAAAAAAAGGACAAAAAGACACAAAATGACTACAAAGGGACACAAAATGACCAAAAAAATTCACAAAATGACTAAAAAGAGACACAAAATGACCAAGAAAAGACACAAAATTACACAAAATGACTAAAAAAGACAAAAAAAAATACTTTTTCTCACTGTTAAATGTACTAAACACCATATCTCTAACAAAAATATACTGTAATATTTAATGGTAACATCTTTAATTTCTGCGTTTTCATTTATAAAGTATTTTCTTGTTGATTATATGGCAAAACAGCATTTCTTTTGGTGGATAAACCTTTTATTTATACACTAAAAAATGGAATAAAATGGCAATCTTAAATGTGGAATCAACAGTGCTAATATCATTTTACCGTAATATTTTTTTAAAAAAGTTCTACTGTATTTATTACTGGACCAGAGCCTCTGTTTGAGATGATTATTAACATTTCTTGCTGCCAAGTCAATTAAACGCCCACAAAGAAGAACAAGAGTTACAAAGAGTTGCATAATAGCCACATAAAAAAAACTACAAAGTGATGCAAAATGACTACAAATTGTTGCAAAACCACCACAGATGCATAACAACTATAAACAGATGAGAAACAACCACAATATGAGTTGCAATAGAACTATAAATAGACAAAAAGACGAGCAAGAAAGACAAAAAAAGCCACAAATAGACTCCTAATGTCCACAAAGTGATGATATATTTTACATAAAACCTTCCAGAAAGATTATTTTCTGGCCTCAGCTCTACATTTATGGACGTGTTTTTGAATTATTGCATTTTAGCTCCATATGTTGAAGGTATTTGACAGTGAAAAGGGAGTGAGACGGAGCTGCAGAAGAAGCTTCTGATTATCAACAACAAGGCAAATGTTTTCATGTCAGTGACCCACAAACGGAGCTCCACAACTGATAAGATTGGACTTGGGGAACTCCAAATAAGGACATATGAGTTTATATTCACCCATTAAGGCCTAAAACGCCTGGAATGGGTGGAAAAATGGGTGGAAAACCTATGGGCAATTTTAAAATAACACCCTAAAACCTGAAGTTTTTTTGGGTAATTCTGTGTCTTTTTTTAATAATGTTGTGTGTTTTTTTAGGTAATTCTGTGTCTTTTTGGTAATTTTGTGTCTTTTTTAATAATTTTGTGTCTTTTTGGGTAATTCTGTGTCTTTTTTAATAATTTTGTGTCTTTTTGGGTAATTCTGTGTCTTTTTTGGGTAATTCTGTGTCTTTTTTAATAATTTTGTGTCTTTTTTGGGTAATTTTGTGTCTTTTTTGGGTAATTTTGTGTCTTTTTTAATAATATTGTGTCTTTTTGGGGTAATTCTGTGTCTTTTTTAATAATGTGTCTTTTGGGGGTAATTTTGTGTCTTTTTTAATATTTTTTGTGTCTTTTTTGGTAATTCTGTGTCTTTTTTAATAATATTGTGTCTTTTGGGGGTAATTTTGTGTCTTTTTTAATAATTTTGTGTCTTTTTTGGGTAATTCTGTGTCTTTTTTAATCATTTTTGTGTCTTTTTTGGTAATTCTGTGTCTTTTATAATAATTTTGTGTCTTTTATGGGTAATTCTGTGTCTTTTTTAATAATTCTGTGTCTTTTTTGGGTAATTCTGTGTCTTTTTTAATCATTTTTGTGTCTTTTTTGGTAATTCTGTGTCTTTTATAATAATTTTGTGTCTTTTATGGGTAATTCTGTGTCTTTTTTAATAATTTTGTGTCTTTTTGGGGTAATTCTGTGTCTTTTTTAAATCATTTTGTGTCTTTTTTTGGTAATTCTGTGTCCTTTTTGGTCATTTTGTATCTTTTTTTGGTGATTTCAAAGTTATGGAAAAGTCTCATTGTCGCATTGTGACACTCCCACATGTATTCTGATGCATTTCATTGACCGAGAGACCGAAAATAGTTGGAAAAAACTACAAATACTACAAAACGACATTCCCAGCTTAAATGGGTTAAAGGACTTTACCTGCTGGTTTTGCAGTTGGAGTGCAGAGAGTGACATAATTGTTTCATAACTTCAACTTAATAACAAAATAAATCAATTAAATCACCATTTTCCTTTCTGCAATTGCCACTGGAAATATCCATAAATGCATCACATTCAAACTAAAAACAAACCCATCTATCTTAGCGTGTGGAAAGCTGATTTTTGTAGATACGAGGTTTCTTCCAACAAGAAAAATGTCTTTCTGTAGGCCTCATTACTGCAGCAAATAAATCACAGCGGAGGGAATTTACTGGACGAACCGCAGAACCAAAAGCTGTGATCGCTTGCTTCCATTGTAAAAAATCAGTGGTCACTTTTTATTTATGAGCATTCCCCGTTTTGAAATATAGAGCGAGCATGAAAGGCCGGTCCACCACTGGAAGGTTCTGGAGAGGAAAGGGAGGCTTGTCGGGGTTTGTGTAACACTTAATGTGGAACCAGAGTTGGGCAACAGCAGGCTGAAGAGCCCACTCACATCCAAGCTCGTAAAAAACACAAGCGTGCAAAACAAATGCTGCAAAACTTTTAATCGAGGACACGGTGGCCCAAACATATGAGCTGATACACTTGATGAAAAGTTCTTTCTACTGTCACAAAATGACAAAAGAAGACACAAATTGACCAAGAAAGACACAAATTGACCAAAAATAGACACAAAATGACAAAAAAGACACAAATTTACTAAAAAAAAGACACAAATTAACCGAAAAAGACACAAATTTACCCAAAAAAAGACACAAATTGACCAAAAAAAGACACAAATTTACCAAAAAAGATACAAATTGACCACAAAATGACAAAAAAGACACAAATTGAACACAAAAAGATACAAAATGACAAAAAAGGACACAAATTTACCAAAAAAAGACAGAAATTAACCGAAAAAAACACACATTTACCAAAAAAAGACACAAATTTACCAAAAAAAGGACACAAAAGGACCAAAAAAGACACAAATTGACCACAAATAGACACAAAATGACAAAAAAGACACAAATTTACTAAAAAAAAAGACACAAATTAACAGGAAAAAGACACAAATTGACCAAAAAAAACATCAACCGGTATAAAGCGAATAAACAAAGCTGCAGTAACGTACTTTGGTCAGCAGATGGCAGTGTGATGTGTTGCTGTAGTCCTGAGCCTCTTTGCAGCTTTTTTGCAGCTTTTTGTCGCTGTTTTGTTCCCTTTTTTGTCATCTTGTGTCTCTTTGTAGTTGTTTTGCATCACTTTCTAATTGTTTTTGGTCTTTTGTAGTTATTTTTTGTCTGGTTTATTGCCCTTTTTAAAGTTGTTTTGTGTTTCTTTTTAATCATTTTGTGTCTGTGGTTGTTTTTCCCCTTTTTAAAGTTGTCCTGAGCCTCTTTGCAGCTGTTTTGCATCTTTTTGTCGCTGTTTTGCATCTCTTTGCAGTTGTTCGGTGTCTCTTTTTTTTGTCATCTTGTGTCTCTTTGTAGTCATTTTGCATCACTTTCTAATTGTTCTGGTCTTTTTGTAGTTCTTTTTGTGTTTTTTTATGGTTATTTTGTGTCTTTTTCTAGCTATTACGAATGTCTTTGCAGCTGTTTTGTCTCTTGTTGTAGCTATTTTGTGTCTCTGTGCATTTATCAATTCTCTTTTTGGTCATTTTGCAGTCGTTTTGCATCACTTTAATAAAAAAAAAATTGCAGAAGAAAGACTCAAACTAACCACTTTACACTGTCTAATGTTATAAAGAGTAGGCGTGAGTTAATGAGTGAGAGAAGGACTCTGAAGCCTTCTCTGCTTATCAGATAGTGGGCCAGTCATTTAAAGAATGCTGAGGAGTGAAGAGTGAGATAACACTCTGCTGAGCCACAAAGCAGCTGCTGCATTCACTGTACGTGTGTGTGTCGTCACTCCCTGCAGCGTTATAAAGTTACGGCCGACAGAAAACCTGTTCCTGCAGAGAAAAGCTCTTTGATAGACTGAAGCTTATCAGATCTCGTGGTCAAGCGTTTGAGGCGTTGTATGAAGTTGGATTGAATGAAATTAGGACAGAAGGTGGAGTCCAAAATCAGCTTTGGTCACTGATTTTGTTGTTTTTATTCAGCTGTACACTGTAAAAAATGTCTGTAGATTTTACGGTGAAAAACGGCTAAACCACGACAGTAAAAAACGTAAAATGATTAATGAGTTAATTCAGTTTCAGTAAAAATGAAACAACATAAATGTATAAATCAGCCAAAACAGGATTTTTTACAGTGTTTCTTTTTTGAAAAATACATTACTCCTACATTACTTATTTAATGTAATATATATAAATAAGCCACCACTGTTGTTTTTGCATTTATCTTTTGTTTTTTATAGGTCAATTTTTGTCTTTTTTGTCATTTTGTATCATTTTTTAGGTCATTTTGTGTATTTTTGTGGTCATTTTGTGTCTTTTTGTGGTCAATTTGTGTCTTTTTTAGGTTATTTTGTGTCTTTTTGTGGTCATTTTGTGTCTTTTTTCGGTCAATTTTTGCCTCTTTTGTCAATTTGTGTCTTTTTTTAGGTCATTTTGTGTCTTTTTTTGGTCAATTTGTCTGTTTCTGTCAATTTGTGTCTTTTTTTAGGTCATTTTGTGTCTTTTTTGGTCAATTTGTGTCTTTTTTTGGTCAATTTTTGTCTCTTTTGTCATTTTGTGTCTTTTTGTGGTCAATTAGTGTCTTTTTTTAGGTCAATTTTGTGTCTTTTTGTGGTCATTTTGTGTCTTTTTTTAGGTCAATTTGTGTCTTTTTTTGGTCAATTTTTATCTCTTTTGTCATTTTGTGTCTTATTGTGGTAAATTTGTGTCTTTTTTGTCATTCTGTGTCATTTTTTAGGTAAATTTGTGTCTTTTTTTAGGTCAATTGGTGCCTTTTTGTGGTCAATTTGTGTCATTTTGTGAAGGACGTGCGCAAATATAGCATAATTCTTTGGTTATGTGCATGGAACAAAGAAGGGAGGAGCAAGACGTAAAGAACATGTAAACATTTCCACCCTTCGAAACACAGAGTGGAGCTGAGTGGAGAGGTGAGGAGCTGTGTTTATGGTCCTGGAGGAGGAGCCCATTGTCTCCTAAAATGGTGTTTCAATTGTCCCAGTATGACCAAGACCCACACACACAATACACAGAGCCACTGGGAGCGAGAGGAGAGGCTGGAGGAGAAGAAGGAGGAGAAGAAGAAGGAGGAGGAGAAACAGGCTGACATGGATGTGTCTTTTTACATTAGCATGTTGAAATTGTTGCACACGTCCCTGGAGCTGGCCATCACTTCTCATCTCATCTTGAAATTGTTAAAATGATGCTGAGATGACGACTCGTATGATAATATATCAATTTCAAAGCGCACTCTGGATTTTCCACTGTTGAGCTTGGCTCGGCCCTTCGCCTTGATATATCACATCGCTGCTATTAAGAGTCGATCTGGAGGAGAAGCAGCTCAGAGTTCAGTGACAGTGAGGAGTATTTACTGCAAGTCAAATCTGCATCATCATTTTTTCTCTTTGCACTCCTAAACAAGTCATAAAAAAAGACTTCTTTGGGCACACACGGCTTCAATCACCTCCTATAAATGCACATATTGAGATTTCCAATATTATTTTACAGGAACCAAATGAGGCCAGCACGAAATGACCAACAAAGACACAAAATGACCTAAAAAAAGACGCAAATTGACCACAAAAAGACAGAAATTGACCTAAAAAGACAGAAATTGACCTAAAAAAAGACACAAATTGACCAAAAAGGACACAAATTGACCAAAAAAGACACAAAATTACCTAAAAAGACACAAAATTACCTATAAAAAGACACAAATTGACCAAAAAAGACACAAAATAACCTAAAAAAGGCACAAATTTACCAAAAAAGTCACAAATTGACCACAAATTGACCTAAAAAAAGACACAAAGACCTAAAAAAAGACACATATTGACCAAAAAAGACACAAAATGACCTAAAAAGACACAAAATGACCTAAAAAAAGACACAAATTGACCACAAAAAGACACAAATTGACCACAAAAAGACACAAATTGACAAAAAAAGACACACATTGACAAAAAAAGACACAAATTGACCACAAAAGACACAAATTGACCAAAAAAAGACACAAATTGACCACAAAAGACGAAAATTGACCACAAAAAGACACAAATTAACCTAAAAAAAAGACACAAACTGACGAAAAAAGACACAAATTGACCTAAAAAAAGACACAAAATGAACAAAAAAGACACAAAATTGACAACAAAAGAGGCAAATTGACCAAAAAAGACACAAATTGACCAAAAAAAGACACAAATTGACCACAAAAAGACAGAAATTGACCTAAAAAGACAGAAATTGACCTAAAAAAAGACACAAATTGACCAAAAAGGACACAAATTGACCAAAAAAGACACAAAATTACCTAAAAAGACACAAAATTACCTATAAAAAGACACAAATTGACCAAAAAAGACACAAAATAACCTAAAAAAGGCACAAATTTACCAAAAAAGTCACAAATTGACCACAAATTGACCTAAAAAAAGACACAAAGACCTAAAAAAAGACACATATTGACCAAAAAAGACACAAAATGACCTAAAAAGACACAAAATGACCTAAAAAAAGACACAAATTGACCACAAAAAGACACAAATTGACCACAAAAAGACACAAATTGACAAAAAAAGACACACATTGACAAAAAAAGACACAAATTGACCACAAAAGACACAAATTGACCAAAAAAAGACACAAATTGACCACAAAAGACGAAAATTGACCACAAAAAGACACAAATTAACCTAAAAAAAAGACACAAACTGACGAAAAAAGACACAAATTGACCTAAAAAAAGACACAAAATGAACAAAAAAGACACAAAATTGACAACAAAAGAGGCAAATTGACCAAAAAAGACACACATTGACCACAAAAAGACACAAATCAAGTCATAAAGAAGACTTCTTTGCACCCACACGGCTTAAATGTACATATTGAGATTTCCAATATCATTGTACAGGGACCAAATGAGGCCAGCCCGTGGTATTCCAGTGCAGTATGGCGAAGGCGGGCAGCTGATGTTTACATCGTTGAGGCGGGAGGTGCAGCAGCAGCCTCCTCCTCCGAAGGGCCGAATGCCTGAGTGGTGACATCACTCCATCGAGTGGAAAGAATCCTGTTAAAGTGCTTTAAGACGATCCAGTAAATGACAGAGAGAAATCCTGCAGCTCCTTCGATCTGTTTAATAAACACTTTGCTCGCTAAATGTGCATGTCGCAAGGCCTCGATGGGAGGAGCTGCATGTGTTGCATCACATGCACAAAAGCTCGCCGCGCCCCGGAGCATGCTGGGTAAAAACTGTGGGAATCTGGTCTTATTATAGTCTGTTGTTCTCAATATGGAATGTGCTGCATTTTTCCAAATGGCTGATATATATGAACTGGCAACTTAATCTATATATTATCCCAATTTGGCGATAATTCAATATATAATTACAATTCTTGACACATTTACTTAAAGCAACAACAAATAAGGGAGGCATTCTTTAATTGGTCACTACAGCTGTTTTCACAATAAAGTCGAAGCAAATTTTGAGGCGTAATTTTGAAATGTGGCATTAAAATAATGGAAAATTATTTTAAAAATACCTAAAAAACATGATTCATTTGCTGTTATAATAATTAACGGACCAATTTCATCAGTGTTCTCCAAAAAGAGAAAGACAAAAAGAGTAAAACAAAAAAGACACAAAGTGACCAAAAAAGAAACAAAATTAACAAAAAAGACACAAAATTAACAAAAACATGAAATCTTTAAAGTTCAGTGTAAAAATGCACAAAACTACTTCTTGTAATTAATGTTGTTCTGCTGTTCTTGCACTGAAAAAAAATAAATCGCAGTAAGTGGTTATTATTTATTAGCTTCAAACCTTTTGTATTCCTATTTATACTGTTAAACATGCATTTGAGCATGAAATATGTTAAGTTACTGCACTGTAAACAAATAGACACAAGATAAACAAATGGACACAAAATTACCAAAAAAAAGACACAAAAAGACACAAAATGAACAAAGAAAAGACTCAAAATGAACAAAAAGACTCAAAATGAACAAAAAAAGAAACAAAATGACCAAAAAAAGACACATATTGACCACAAAAAGATACAAAATGACAAAAAAAAGACACAAATTTACCAAAAAAAGACACAAAATGACAAAAATGTACCAAAGAAGACACAAATTGACCACAAAAACCATCAACTGGTATAAAGCGAATAAACAAAGCTGCAGTAAAGTACTTTGGTCAGCAGATGGCAGTGTAATGTAATGCTGCAGGCCAATCTGTCAGTAAACAGGAGAAGAAGAAGAGAGGAAAAGTTAAATGTTCGCTACGTCAGAACAAAAAATGTGTTTCCATCTCTCGTTTAGAGCATTAACTGTTTTTCAAAGACAAAAAAACACCTCAAGGGAGCATTAAAAACTTGCTTTTTGGTCTTCCCATTACACTTTTCTCATGCAAATCTTCAAAATGCTTGATGGAAACACATCAAATGTCACCAAGCTTCTAGAAGTAAATATGTTACAATTTAATGGCCAGCAGGGGGCAACTACTCTGGTTCCAAAAGAAGTCTGATTGTATGGAAGTCTATGAGAAAATGACCCGACTTCTCACTTGATTTATTACCTCAGGAAACATTTTCCAGATGAGTTTATGGCCCCGGTCGTTACTTTCAAGTCTTATTCAACACAAAATGATGTTTCTTTAGTAAAATCTGGTCCCATTAAGAGTACATTATGTCCACTTATGGGATCTTGTATGTTTTTGAGCACTCCAAAAAATTTTTATAAAATGAAGTATCTGAAAAACATTATTATTTAGGAATTTATAATAGTCTTATAAATTATTTCTTATGTGATTCTGCCAGTTTGTAACATTTGCTCAATCAGACCCAGCTGATCAAAATTCAAGATAAATCAGAATATTAAGTAAACAGACATAAATATATGACGTTTGTGCAGCTGATAAAAAGGGACAAAAGAGCAAAAATCTATGGAGTGTTTTCCTGCTTATTAACTTGCGCTCTTTGGGCCTCATTCATGAAACGTGAGCAGAACGAATTTGTGTGTAAACCGTTCGCAGACGGAAATTTACGTGCATCTCCGCATTCATCAATATTTTAGTAGCTCCGATCTTTTCGTAGCTACTAACAAAATCTACACATGCTGCTGACCACACGTAGTGCTTGTGTAAATTTAAGAACGCATATAAATAATGCTCGTCACTGTTGGAAATTACAATTTTAATTCATAATGCGTTCTGTTATGTACACAATACGCAGATGCCTTTGAAACATGTGATATAAACATGGCAAACGATTAAAAATATAACATATTTAGTTAAATTAGTTGGCAATTGGCGGGATTAAGATTCAGATTAAACTCATAATTGTGAATTATCTATGTAAATTGACGCATCCTGCCTGCAATTCTCAGAGGTATCATTAAATTAATGGCAGAGTATATCCAATTTCCATACGGCGCACAACGGCAGACAGAAGTAATGCAGGGGTTCAGCGCAGTTGCAAACATGCCAGGTGTTATCGGTGCCATAGACTGCACACACGTACGCATCAAGGCTCCATCCGGTGATGCATTTGCTTACATTAACCGGAAAAACTTTCATTCCGTGAATGTGCAACTGATCTGTGACGCAAAGTGTGTGTTGTTAAACGTTGTGGCACGGTGGCCCGGTGGGACGCATGACGCATTCATCCTGCGTAATTGCGCAGTTGGCACGCGTTTGGAGGATGGAGCTGTGAGAGACGGCTGGCTCATTGGTAAGAATATAGCCTGCATAATCACATGTGTGTGTTATATATGGACTTACCTTTCTATATCCATAAGGGATAGGGGTTACCCACTGACGCCGTGGCTTATGACCCCACTGGCCAGCCCGCAGACACCACAGGAGCATACAATGAGGCGCACGCGGCTACTCGGGCCGTTGTAGAGCGCACCAACGGGGTATTTGGACTCTGAGCGTCCTCCTCCTGTGGCAGATGTACTTTTTTTGTGTGCGCTAATGCGTTTCTTTGCGTCAAGTTTAATGTCAAACCATTTACGTTTAACCTCGGACGTAGTTCTTTGCACTACAGAAACCACATTTACTGCGTCCGTCACCTCCCTCCACGCTTTCGCTTTGCCTGTCCCTGTCACACCACTACTAACAGATGAAAATAAAAAAAATTTTTGGACTCCACTTCTCCCAAAATAACTTCAATCTCCGCTTCGGAAAAATTCTTTTTTCTTTCTCGTTCTTTTTTTCTTTGTGCCATGACTGACAGGTTGACAGGATGCCTCTACACACCTCCTTATATGGTGGTCATTAGCAATTCATGGGCGGGGTTCATGCTAATTGCTGATTACCGGGAGCGCGCTGCCACCTTACGATGGATTGGCATTCATGATCATACACACGTGTTTACGATCAGATCTGAGTTTCCCGCGGCGTTCATGAATCCGGAGTAGGTTTTTAGTAGCGTAGGCTTTTATGTGCAAATCTACGCACAAATCTACTAACGTTTCATGAATGAGGCCCTTTGTGTTTTTAGCTCTGTTGCTTTCAGACGACGACCTTTGACCTCGGTTTCACAAGAACGGGTGTACGGGGAAGAAAAGGAGAGAATGGAGGGGGGACGGTAAAAACTGGGCACATAAACGAATTTACAGCAGGAGCTGCACAAAGCAGCTCCGGGGGATGACCTCAGAGCTGGGGAATGTGAGCGTATATGTGTGTGTGTGTGTGTGTGTGTGTGTGTGTGTGTGTGTTCTTGTTCTTCCTACATAGTGAGGACCGGAACACGTTTTTAACCAACAGAGTGAGGACATTTTTGCAAAGTGAGGACATTTCGGCCGGTCCTCACTTCTTGAAAGGCTTTTTTTTAGATTTCAGACTTTGTTTTAAGGGTTAAAGGTTACATGATAATGATAATTAACTGAAACTGTATTGTGTGGTTACAAAACTAACTAAAATTATAGTGAAAATGTCCTTCGTTTTCGTCTTTGTCGACTTTTTTCAGACATAATGAAGATGGATCAGACAAAGGAAATAAAGGTAAAATTTACTGCGACCTCTTTTAATCTCCCACCAAACAAATACCCCATTACAAAGAACTAATAAAAACTAAACTAAAGCATTAAAAAATAAATAAATGCTAAACTAAAACTAGCAAACTCACTCTAAAAACTAATTAAAACTAACGGAATTTGAAAACAAAAATTCACAACAAAATTAAATCTGAAACTAATGAAAAATCCAAAACTATTATATCCTTGCAATGTCCTCACAAAGATAGAAGTACAAGAATGTGTGTGTGTGTGTGTGTGTGTGTGTGTGTGTGTGCGCGCACGCGCATTCTTGTACATCCAACATAGTGAGGACCAGAACACGTTTTTAACCATTACAAAAAACGAATAAAAACTAAACTAAAACTAAAGCATTAAAACATAAATAAATGCTAAACTAAAACTAGCAAACTCACTTTAGAAAATAATTAAAACTAACTGAATTTGAAAACAAAAATTCACAACGAAATTAAAACTAAAACTAATGAAAAATCCAAAACTATTATAACCTTGCAAGGGAATTCACTGTTACAATGAGGGTCCTCACAAAGATAGAAGTACAAGAATGTGTGTGTGTGTGTGTGTGTCACTTAGGAGGTAAATACAGAAGACACACATGCAAACAAATAAATTAACAAATGAAGTCTTGTGAAGAATCTGAGACCGCCGTCCTGCAGGAAAGATGTTTTTTTAGAGGAACTGATCACTCAACACACACTCACACACACTCACTCACACACACACTCTCACACACACACACACACTTACACACACACTCTGAACGTGACGACAGCGTGCGTCTGGATTCAATCTGGACGCTTCTATCAACAGGCCAACCCAGTTGTCCTAAATCTCCATACTGTGTCCGGGGGCCAATAGGCAGCGAGGAGGAGCGGGGGAAGGGGGGGTGGAAGTGAAGGATTCTGGGTAGTCGCCCAGCATTTCTATATGGTTTCATCTCCATACCTCCTCCATTAGACGGAGCTCAGAGACGCTGGCAGGCCGGTGGAGGAGCTCGGCCCTGACCCCACGGCTACTACAGTGAAACATGTTTTGCAAGAGGAAACGTTTAAAAGTTGAAAATATGTTGTTGGGTTTCTGCTTGTAATTTGGAGGAAAGCTATTGACTAAAACAAGGCAGATTTTGACATCATTTGTTTGAATTTCTCCAATATTTTGGGCTTTTGAAATCACTTTTTATCCTTCTTTATATCGGTTTATAAAAGGGTTGGGTGACTGGACGAATATAACAACACAAAATGACCAAAAAAGACACAAATTTACCAAAAAAAGACACAAATTGATCACAAAAAGACACAAAATGACCACAAAAAGACAAATTAACCGAAAAAGATACAAAATGACCAAAAAAAGACACAAATTGACCACAAAAAGACATAAATTAACCGAAAAAGATACAAAATGACCAAAAAAATTCACAAAATGACCACAAAAAGACATAAATTAACCGAAAAAGATACAAAATGACTAGCCTGGGTATACCCAGACTGCCTTGCGCGCTCGAATTTGATTTCGAACCTCCAGACGGTCTGGAAACGAGGCGATTATCTTAGCCCTGTTTTAGGGATCCAATCACAGAGCGGGGAGGGACGGTGAGACGATGACGCGTACTACTCGGCACTTGGAAGCTTTCCGGATCCAACATGGCTGCTGCGGACGCGAAACTCTCTTTAGCTGTAGATGGTGTTTTAAATAGTTTAGAGCGAAAGTTGAAAGGCGAAAGGTCTCTCGGCAGCTCCGCTGTCCCCCGGCTCGTAGCGAGATCACCGGTAGCGGGGCTATTAGCGCCGCACGGGCGGTTTCTGCGGCTCGTTGCGCCGAGCCGCCGAGACCGCCGGTCACCGCCGGTGATCTGGCTCCGAGCCGGGGGACAGCGGAGCCCCCAGAGACCCGCAGCAGCTTGTTTATTGCCCATAAAATCAGTGGATGTGTGTGGCTGAATGACATGAGGGGGAATAAAGCGTGAAAATAAATAATCTTGCAGAAAGCGAGAACTGGAGAAGCAAAGCAGCAGCAACACTCTCTCACAGACACACACACAACAAACATCCATCTCTGTTGCTCTACTACGTCATCTGGTATAACTGATCTGATTGGCTAAGAGCTACCTACAGACGCTTTGATAGACATTCTAAGCGTCCAATAAACGGCTCTGGAGGATCGTAAACCACACCTCCTCTACGGAGAAATACATTGTAGGTGTCCAGACCTAATCTCCAATGAGATTTGGTCTGGTGTTAGCCAGGCTACAAAATGACCAAAAAAAGACACAAATTGACCAAAAAAAGACACAAAATGACAAAAAAGATGTGGGTTGATTTTGTCCTTTTATTTATTTTTTTTATTTTGCACATTTCTTTGTGTTCCCCTGAAGAACACAAATTGACCAAACAAGACACAAATTGACCACAAAAAGACATAAATTAACCGAAAAAGACACAAAAAAGACACAAAATGACCAAAAAAGAAACAAAATGTGTAAAATGATAGAAAAAACCCCATAAAAAGACAAAAAAACACCAAAAAAAGACACAAACTACATAAAATCACCAAAAAAAGACACAACAGACAAAAAAAAACCACCACAAAAAATTCTTTTTTATCTTGGTAAGAAAAAAACAATCATCAGGTCACTCTGCTCGGCCAGTTCATTGCTGCTGGCAGCTTTAATTTACCTTGTTTAAATAGTTAATTCCTTATTTTAAGTGTTCAACATGCTTTTTTCTAGATTTAATAATCTTAATTTAAGAAATCTTGTCAAGGTAAATTATCTGTCCATGCAGCAAGATCATTTCCCTCAGATTTAGTTTTCTTTTCACGTCTTTTTTGTTCATTTTCTGTCTTTTTTTGCCAATTTGTGTCTTTTTAGTGGTCATTTTTACATATCTTTTTGGTAATTTAGTGTCTTTTTTGATCATTTTTGGTCAATTTGTGTCTTTTTTTGTCAATTTGTGTATTTTTTTAGTTGTTTTTACATCTACAGATTTAATAATCAACTTGTCAAGGGAAATTATCTGTCCATGCAGCAAGATCATTTCCCTCAGATTTACTGTTTTTATCTTGTCTTTAGACCTTTTTTGCAGTGTAACACCTTTGGGTGGGGCCGAGACATTTCAGTGGCACACACACACACACACATATCTCTGCATGACAAACACCTGATAAGTCTGTTTGATGTTTAATGTTCCTTTCCTGGTATAACACTAAAGGTAAAAAAGCCGATCAGGTCATGAGTTTAAAGTCTCTCAAAACGACTGTTGAATTTATTCAAATCTGCATTTGAAAATCTCCTCATTTAAGGCAACAAAATGCACCGAATACCAAGAAAAAAGCATTTCATTATGTCAGAAATCCACTGAATAATCTCACATCATCATCCTCTATTTTCGTAGCTGCCGAGGAATAATTACTTGAAATCAAGCGGTGGGTTTCGCAATTTGGTTTGGCGAAAGAAACCAAAAACACTTTCCAAAATCTTTCACATACTTTCCTGTTTGCTCTGAGTTAATTCTGTTAAACATGAGGAACCACTCGCTCTCGCGTGTCAACATTCATTCTTTCATACAAATGCTTTTGTTTCTGTTTTGGGGGTCATTCCCGACGCATGAATGCACCAGATGAGAACAAACTCCCACATTGACGTCTACATGACATTCTTCCTTATTAGATAAAAAGTGTTTATGTTCCAAGCAAAAGCAGGCAGTAAATGTGTTCTTGGTGCTGTTCCAGATAAAATACACTCTTTTATAGCAGCATTGTTGACTCTGCCACGTGATAAGTGGACTGAATGAATCGCTATAACAACCTCGCAAATATTGATTACAAGCGCAGCACTTTAACTAAAGTGTTCACATTCAAGTTGATGATAATATAAGAAAAAAATCTGAAGCTCCTCTGACTTTTGATGGATCAAAGTAGGGCTGCACGGTTATTTTGATCAATATTGTAATCACGATTATTAATCACGATTATTCATCATGTTAGGGAAAACATCTGTATTTTTATTGCACTACTTTTAAATAAACAATAGGAACAGTTTTTAGTGTCCGGTGCTTGTTGTAAACAAACAGAGATCGCTAAGCTAACACTTCCTGAGCTAACTGTTAGCCTGTTAGCACATACACGCTGTACTGCTGCAGAGCTAACTGTTAACCTGTTAGCACATACACACTGTACTGCTACAGAGCTAACTGTTAGCCTGTTAGCACATACACACTGTACTGCTACAGAGCTAACTGTTAGCCTGTTAGCACATACACACTGTACTGCTACAGAGCTAACTGTTAGCCTGTTAGCACATACACACTGTACTGCTACAGAGCTAACTGTTAGCCTGTTAGCACATACACACTGTACTGCTACAGAGCTAACTGTTAGCCTGTTAGCACATACACACTGTACTGCTACAGAGCTAACTGTTAGCCTGTTAGCACATACACACTGTACTGCTACAGAGCTAACTGTTAGCCTGTTAGCACATACACACTGTACTGCTACAGAGCTAACTGTTAGCCTGTTAGCACATACACACTGTACTGCTACAGAGCTAACTGTTAGCCTGCTAGCACATACACACTGTACTGCTACAGAGCTAACTGTTAGCCTGTTAGCAATTTGCAGACTATTCTGTGATAGTGTATGTGCATGTGTTTGTATGTTCACGTCTCGGCATATAAAATTATGCATTTTAAGCCAGTAATGTGCTGTTATAGATGTAAAATTGTGAAATAATACACAAATTGACCAAAAAAGACACAACATGATCAAAAAGACACAAAATGACCAAAAATATATGTAAAAATGACCACTAAAAAGACACAAATTGACAAAAAAAGACACAAACTGACGATAAGGGGTTAACATCCCCTCCGGCTCTGCAGCTGGGAGAGACTGCTGCAGGAGGACTGTGATGCTTCAAGTCTCCAAAAGTCTCCAATAACACCAGAAAAAGTCGCTGGATTTGTCTCCAGTCACTTTTTTTGAAAAACAGTCGTTAAGGGGGTCTGAAAAGTCGCTAAATATAGCAACAAAGTAGCGAAGTTGGCAACACTGTTTCGCCGGCTTTTACAAATGACGCGTCCATATAAGGCGGCCATCTTGCCACAGGCAGCTCGCCCACTCATAACATCAAACTCTATGGTTCATGTAGCATTTAATTTCAATACATTTTCATATAAATTATTCTTGAGTATGCGGGAACATAACCACAACTCTGAGGTTTATAACAAAACAAACCGTTTGAAAATCAGTTTAAAATTAAGCGATCTATGGTTATTTAAATGCTACATGCACCGTAGACTGATCAGGTTAATTTAATCGTGGCGGTCAAAATCGTGATCATGATTAAAATTTGATTAATTGTGCAGCTCTACGGTCAAAGTGCATGTTCTTCTGGAACATGTGTTTCTCCCTGGTGATGTTGTTCATGTCAGCGTTTTCATCACCACTCTTCTCGTGACGTCATCTCCGAGAAGAAAAGAAATCATCTTTTTGTTAGAGAAGTCAGTCTTTCCACTCGTGTGTGTGTATGTTTATCCGTGTCTGGCCTCATCCGTCTGTGTGTATATGAGCCGATGTGACCTTTGACCCCTGCAGCCATCTATCCGTCTTCCTGCCTGCAGCTCTGTCAGCTTGTTTGCATGACTGCTCGGCTGGCAGCTTCCTCCCAGAGAAGTCATGTTTCCAGTCAGGTCAGGTGCTTTCAGGGATAAATGGAGCAAGAGGCTCTAAAATCACTTAAAATCTTTTGTTTGTGACGTATTCCAACACAAGAAAGTTTAATTTCTAATAAAATAATGTGATAGAGGAGGAGAATAATCTAAATTATTCCCTTATTGCTGAATCTGACGTAGTAACTCACAGTTGTGGTGTGGGGAGGTCAGTTTGATTTTGCATCGTGAAAAATATTATTAATTTTCTAATATTATTATGTTATTATTTTTTTATATTATTATCAAATGAAAATATTCTTTTTTTTCCTCAGAAATATCACTTTCAATCTCATATATATGTATTTTTTTCTCCTTTTTTTCTCAAAAATTTACCACTTTAATCTTGGAAATACACTATTTATATTATATTATATTTTCTTATAATATATTGTGGGGTTTTTTTAAATGTAGGAACAAAATATTTATTACAAATATATTTATATATATCATTCATTTCTAATAATATTACTTATTAACCAAGGAATTATTATTATTATTATTATTATTATTATTATTATTATTATTATATTTATATATATATATATAACATTTTTTGTACCTGTACTTGTACGCTGTGTAAGAATTTTTTTTCTCATATTTTTTTCTCATTAATCTACAACTTTAATCTCGGAAATAGACTATTTATATTATATTTTATTTTATTTTATTTTAATATATTGATTTTTTTTAAATGTAGGAATTTAATATTAACTAAAAATATATTTATATATATTTTTTTTCTCATATTTTTCTCATTAATCTACAACTTTAATCTCGGAAATACACTATTTATATCATATTTTAATTTAATATATGGGATAGATGGACGGGTGAATAGATTGATGCTAGATAATTGATTTTCAGAAAAAAATTAAGGAACTATTTAAAAATAAATAAATAAAGGAAAATAATCCTAATCTGGATATATAAATCATATTATTTTGTGTGCACCTGTATGCAGTTTATGATAAATACATTCTGGGAATTAAAGAGCGTTGTTTATTTTTCCAGTATCTACAGAAATCTAAATTAATTGATGAATAAATGTGATTATCTTTCTTTAAAAATAGCCTAATTTGATCATAGTGCATGAGTGAGGATCATCTTTTCTTGTGTTCCCGTTAATACGGAGCTCATGCACCACAAACAACCTGTTTGTGAATCAAGTGTGACTGAATAGGCCTGTTGTCAGCATAATAAAGGCTGTTTCACATCCAGATACGTTGTCTTTCAGCTGCAGCTCCTCCACCTTAATGCACACGTGCACACACACACACACACACACACACACACACACACACACACACACACACAAGTGTCCTCCACCTCCCACGCGTCCTTAATGTTTTCTGCCACAACAGTTGCCATGGTGTCTCAGCTCGCCAGCTGTGACGGACAGCACAATAACAAGTACGTGTGTATTTCTGTGATAGTGTGTGTGTGTGTGTTTGAATGCTCAAGTCTCGGCATATAATACGATGCATTTTGACCCAGTAATGTGCTATTATAGATGTAAAAATGACTAAAAAAAGACACAAATTGACCAAAAAAGACACAAAATGATCAAAAAGATGCAAAATTACCAAAAATATATGTAAAAATTACCACTAAAAAGACACAAATTGACAAAAAAAGACAGAAAATTGACCAAAAAAGACACAAATTGACAAAAAGACACAAAATGACCACTAAAAATACAGAAAATTACCAAAAATATATGTAAATGACCACTCAAAAGACACAAATTGATAAAAAAGACACAAATTGACCCAAAAAGACACAAAATTACCAAAAATACATGTAAAAATGACCACTAAAAAGACACAAATTGACAAAAAAGACACAAAATTACCAAAAATATATCTAAAAATGACCACTAAAAGGACACAAATTCACAGAAAAAAGACATAATTTGACCAAAAAAGACAAAATGATCAATAAGACACAAAATTAAAAAATATATGCAAAAATTAACACTAAAAAGACACAAAATGAACAAAAAAGGCCTAAAATGACAAAAAAAAACAGCTATACTCACGTGTCAGCATATACTATGATGCATTTTAACCCAGTAATGTGCTTTTATCCTCCACAAACCATCAATTATTAATGTCTCATGTGGTCAGATATTTGTGTAATGTCCCGTCTGACAAACCTCTCCATGCCTTTCTGAATTAATGTGTTCTCCATTCCTGCCATTCAGCTTCATCTGTTGAGAAAACACTGCAGAAGGCCGTGGGAAAACAATCCCAGGGATTTCTGTGTTTTCATGCAGTGTGATACGTTTGCTGGCAGCAAGAAAGCATAAAATAGCATTTACTTGTTGCCGTGGCAACACAATGAAAGCGTCTGGAAAGAAGGGAGAGTGACGTGAGATCAACAGGAGCTCAGATTTGAGATAAGAAAAAGTCACAGAATTGTCCTGAATATATTTCTTTAAAAAACCAAATTCATAATTAAGATTGGAGTCTAGACATAACGGACCAGAAATACTGCAGAAGAAATAAAAATGTCTTTACTCAACAAGATCTCCGACCTAAAGGACAGAATGAGTCAATTGTCAAGACTAAAATTAGCGCACACGTCATTAAACACACGTACGGCTCATAGATGTTAAAAAGGCTGCAGGTTTGTTGAATTTAAGCTACAAAAACCACTGATCTAGGTTTAGAAAAGATTTGTCATTTATGCTCTAAAACGTCACTATATGCCTATAGATCAAGGGTCTCAAACTCACGGCCCGCGGGCCAAGTGTGGCCCTCGTGATGATATTTTGTGGCCCCCACCTTGATATGAAAGTTTAATGTGAGTTTTATATGAATGGCACTTTACCGTGTTGTGTGTGGAAGGTCCCTTTAATTACTTTTTTGGTAATTTGTGTCTTTTTTTGGTAATTTTGTGTCTTTTTTAAATAATTTTATGTCTTTTTTTTAAATATTTTTTGGTCTTTTTTATTATTTTTTGACTTTTTCAAATCATTTTATGTCTTTTTTTAATAATTTTTTGTCTTTTTGGTCATTTTGTGTCTTTTTTGGTATATCTGTGTCTTTTTTTGGTCATTTTGTTTCTTCTTTAAGTAATTTAGTTTTTTTCTTTCATTTTGTGTCTTTTTTTGGTCCTTTTGTGTCTTTTTTTGTAATTTTGTGTCTTTTTTTAGTAATTTTATGTCTTTTTTAATAATTTTGTGTCTTTTTTTGGTCATTTTGTGTCTTAACTAATTTTGTGTCTTTTTGGTCAATTTGTTGCTTCTTTAAGTAATTTAGTTTTTTTTCTTTCATTTTGTGCTTTTTTTGGTCATTTGGTGTCTTGTTTTGGTCATTTTGATCCTGCCTCCAGCGGCCTCTAGGTAATTTGAGTTTGAGACCCCTGGTTTACACCAACTCTTGAGTGAACTAGAGGAAGAGTTTCTGTTGAGTGAGTCTCAGAGAGGTTCGGAGGTTTGGAGAATAGAATAAAATGTGCAGTGAGTGATGTGAGGTGAGTGTGTTGGCTCGGCCTCCTCCAGCTGAACGATAGCATCTCTCGCTCCACATTTATCCAAACACTCTGCTGCTGCTGTGTGTTTGAATCTGCCATCGAGGCTCTTTGAGATCTATTAGGAACAATTGTGGGACATGAAGACTCCGTTTGTGCTCAGAATGTGAACATGTTTTACATGTTTTAGTCTTCCAAGTTCCACCCAGTCAGCTGTTTTCTACTTTAATTTACTGCAACATTGTTGGCAGGATGCACCTCTAAAGTACATTATAAACTCAGGCGTGTCTACGTTATTTCCCTTCTTATGAAGAGCAAAATTATTAAAATAATAACTTTTTTATGACTTTCAAAAAGTCATAATTATGAGATAAAAAGTCGAAAATATGAGATAAAAAGTTGAACTTATGAGATAAAAAGTCATAATTGTGAGATAAAAAGTCATAATTATGAGATAAATAGTCATAATTATGAGATAAAAAGTCATAATTATAAGGTAAATAGTCAAAATTATGAGGAAAAAGGTGAAATTATAAGAAATAGTCATAATTATGATATAAAAGTTGAAATTATAAGATAAATAGTCATAATTATGAGATAAAAGTCATAATTATGAGATAAAAAGTCAAAATTATGAGATAAAAAGTTGAAATTATGAGGCAAATATTCTTAATTATGAGATAAAAAGTCATAATTTTGAGATAAAAAGTAACATTTCCATATCAAACATACTTTTAAAATATGTCTTTTGTACATTTTTTTTTTGAGACACTTAATTTTGGCTCATTAAACATAATCATTATAATGTATATAATAATATAATTTATTGCAAAATTGTTGGCAGGTTGCACCTCTGAAGTTCATTATAAACTCAGGCGTGTCTGTTATTTCCCTCTTATGAAGAGCAAAATAATTCAAGGTGCTTTTACTGAATTACTCTGATAATTTTCTCTTTTCACTGAGTGATCACATCCTACTTGAAGCCACATCAATCAGTCAGATTTTGCACATTGACTGATCCATGCAGAGACTCAGTCTGATTGGCTGAGTGTTCATCCAATCAGCTGCTTGCATGCAAATGACTTTGCATTGCCAGCGCTTCATCAAATCACTTGTTTTTTTATGTAAATCCTGTAAATTAAATCACTCGGGCACGAGAAGCGAGAACACAGACACACTGTTATTATTCTGCTTGTTTTTTATGATAAGCAGCTCAATCTGGCAATCATTCCACTGATTCCCAATGCAAATTAACAAAATGTGGAATTGATCAGAAATGCATCAGAAGACTTGACATATTTCCTCCAACCTCTGCCCTCCTCCTCCTCTTCCTCCCTGGAGCTGCATCTTTTCCTCCGCCACACCTTTCCTTTTTCTTTCTTTGCATGTTTTTAGCGGCTGTGTTCATAAATCTGCGACTTCTTTTCTCCTAGATTTGCCACTTTAAATCTCGTAAATCTGCGTCTTTTTTTCTCGTAGATTTTCCACTTTTAATCTTGCAAATCTGCAACTTTTTTTTCATAGATTTATCACTTTTAATCTTGTAAATCTGCAACTTTTTTTCTTGTAGATTTTCCACTTTTAATCTCGTAAATCTGCAACTTTTTTTTCATAGATTTTCCACTTTTTATCTTGTAAATCTGCAACTTTTTTTCTTGTAGATTTGCCACTTTAAATCTCGTAAATCTGCGTCTTTTTTGTCGTAGATTTGCCACTTTAATCTCGTAAATCTGTTACTTTTTTCTCGTTGATTTGCCACTTTAATCTCGTAAATCTGTTACTTTTTTCTCGTTGATTTGCCACTTTAATCTCGTAAATCTGCAGTTTCTTTTCACGTAGATTTTCCACTTTAGTCCTGTAAATCTGCGTCTTTTGTTCTCGTAGATTTTCCACTTAAGTCTTGTAAATTTGCATCTTTTTTCTTGTTGATCTGCCACTTATAATCTCGTAAATCTGTTACTATTTCTTGCAATTTTGCCTCTTTTATTCTTGTAAATCTGCGACTTTTTTTCTCCTAGATTTGCCAATTTTAATCTAAATTAAATCACATGGGCACGAGAAGCGAGGACAGACGCACTGTTATTATTCTGCTTGTTTGCAATGATAAGCTTATTCCCAATGCAGATTAACAAAATGTGGAATTAATCAGAAATGCATCAGAAGACTTGACATATTTCCTCCAACCTCTGCCCTCCTCCTCCTCCTCTTCCTCCCTGGAGCTGCATCTTTCCTCCGCCACACCTTCCTTTTTCTTTCTTTGCATTTTTTTAGCGGCTATGTTCATAAATCTGCAACTTTTTTTCTCATCGATTTTCCGATTTAGTCTTGTAAATCTGTGTCTTTTTTCTCGTAGATTTGCCACTTTAATCTCGTAAATCTGTTACTTTTTCTTGCAAATTTTCCACTTTTAATCTCGTAAATCTGCAACTTTTTTTCTCGTTGATTTGCCACTTTAAATCTCGTAAATCTGTGTCTTTTTTTCTCATAGATTTTCTACTTTAGTCTTGTAAATCTGGGACTTTTTCTCTCTTATATTTTCCACTTTAAATCTCGTAAATCTGCAATTTTTTTCTCGTAGATTTGCCGCTTTTAATCTTGTAAATCTGCGTCTTTTTTTCTTGTAGATTTTCCAGGCACGAGAAGCGAGGACAGACACACTGTCATTATTCTGCTTGTTTGTAATCATTCCACTTATTCCCAATGCAGATTAACAAAATGTGGAATTGATCAGAAATGCATCAGAAGACTTGACATATTTCCTCCAACCTCTGCCCTCCTCCTCCTCCTCCTCCTCCCTGGAGCTGCATCTTTCCCTCCGCCACACCTTTCCTTTTTCTTTCTTTGCATTTTTCTAGCGGCTGTGTTCACCTTTTACCCCGTTTCACCTCATCATCTCATGTGACAGTTTCTTCTTTTATTTGCCGAGTGAGGAGCAGCAGATGCAGAGTGTGTCAGTGTTAATCTGTCACTGGGACCTCCTGTGGACTGTGAACTGATTTGAACTCTTGGAGCCAAAACAAACGAGCACAAGTGACATTGCTTGGACGTTTCCCTTCATCTGTGTTTATCACTGTTAGTGTGTATTTGGATTCCCAACATTTTTCCAATACTCATTTTTTACACACACATGCATGCATGCATTGAGTCCATGCTACACTCATGCATTCACAAACAGCCCGTACAGTGTGTTTGCAGTATGTTTGCAGAGCTGAATACACAATCTGTGACGGTGTGTGTGTGTGTGTGTGATCTGTGTAAGTCACCTGGCCTGAAGCGTATCAAACCTTTATCAAAGTCAAACCGAGCGTCCTCAGTTCTTCTCAGTTCTTCTCAGTTCAGGGTGTAAATATTTAGCCTGCAGGATAAACACAGCAGCCTTCTAGGAATGCTCTGTTCACAAATGACAGCCACGCTTTTATCCTTCTGCTGATAATACGGACCACAGACAAAACTGTTGATTCGTCCCAATATGGAGCAAGTGCAGCTACGAAGCTGCTCAGATAAACTGTCAAATCTTAAATTATCACAAGCAAAATATTATTTTTTAACACTTTGGAGTCTCTGGCTGTCGATTTTTCAGCACAACTTCACCTATATGACCTGATAATTATTGTTTTCACTTGATTAAAAAACCTAAAATCTGAAAAAAAAATGTTTGTTTTTTTTACTTTCAAAACTATGTATTAGGGCAAAGTATGAAAAACAAATTGGCACTTTTTTTACTCATAAATCTGCGACTTTTTTCTATCAAATTTACCACTTTAAATCTCGTAAATCTGTTACTTTTTTCTTGCAAATTTGCCACTTAAAATCTTGTAAATCTGCGACTTTTTTTCTCATAGATTTGCCAGTTTTAATCTTGGAAATCTGCTACTTTTTTCATGCAAATTTTCCACTTTAAATCTCGTAAATCTGCTACTTTTTTCTTGAAAATTTGCCACTTAAAATCTCATAAATCTGCAACTTTTTTTCTTGTAGATTCGGCACTTTAATCTCGTAAATCTGCAACTTTTTTCTCATAGATTTGCCACTTTAAATCTCGTAAATCTGCGACTTTTTTTCTTGTAGATTTGCCACTAAAATCTCGTAAATCTATTATTTTTTTCGCGTACATTTGCAACTTTAATCTCATAAATTTGCAAGTTTTTTCTCGAAATATTACCCCCCTTCCCCGGATCCGTATATATATATATATATATATATATATATATTTTTTTTTTTATTTTTTTTTTTATTTTATTTATTTATTTTTTTCATACTTGGCTCTAAAACGCCATCGTACAAAACACATTCATGCTCAGTAAAGAATTTTTAAATGTAACATGTAACATATAAGAGGTAAAATGAAGATAACATCTAGTTCTTTATCTTTATATCAAATATATAGAGTGTGTCAAGCCAAAACTTTGAAGGGAAGTTGACGGAGCGGCTCAATGTTGCTTCGTTTTTACGTCAGGACCTGGTGAAGCAGTTTGATGGACTCCAGAGAGATGGAGTTAAGAGATGCTTGCTTATTGAAAGGAATCTGCAGTAAATTCTGTCATAAAAACTACAAGATGCATCTATTTATCCTCGTGTTTTATACTAATGGATTGGCATATGATACATATTAGAAGGCTGAAGTATGATTCACTGTAATACTTTGGGATTACCGTTATCTTTAAAGCGATAAAAGGTGAATTTATGGCAGCTGTGTATCTGAATGTGAGGGATTCATAAGGAATGGTTGGCTCAGTCTGTCTGATGTCGGAGCTAAATTGGTAGATTACACGTGATAAATAGTTTTGAACTCGCAGGAACTACTTTCGAGCAAGAATTAACAACATGAACAACTTGGTTGTTTATGCTCATTTTACTTAAAGGCAGCTGTTCTATTATAGTCTTGTGACTGTCAAAAAATCTTCTTAAAAAGACAAAACTAACATGTTTATCCAGTCTCATTCCTACTATATAAAAAGGAGGACACGGCCACCATGTCACCTATTGCACATAAGCATACCCTGCTTTCTTCTCATATTTTACTCTAAATGGGACCATAATTAAAAAAAATGAACATGTTGTATTAAAGAAGACTTGAAACTATCAATTGAGACCATAAAACTTAAACAAAATGACCAAAAAAAGACACAAAATAACTAAAAAAGACACAACAGACACAAAATGACTAGAAAAAGACAAGAAAGGACATGAAAAGGATTCAAAAAATGGACAATAGCCCGAGTTAAAAAAACAAAAAGTTCTGTAATTTAAAAAAAAATAAAAATAAACATTAAGAATAGGAACAGCTAGGATCTGGGCTTTTTTTAGCATAAAGGGAGAAGTAGATTTAATAGATTTCTATACAACCGACTTCTATTTGCAACCACTGGAGTCGCCCCCTGCTGGCCATTACAAAGAATGCAGAATCAAGGCACTTCCACATTGCCGCACTGTTGTTTTTAAATATATATATATATAAATATATATATATATATATATATATAGCATTTTTAGGGACTATTTTTAGCTGTGGATGAATACATATTTGCTGTGAGTATTTATGGCAGCAGGGCAGTGTATCTGGGATTGACTTAAAATAACAAATGAACTAGGGAATAAGCAATATCTGGCTTAGGCTACACAGACAGAAAAGGTCAGTTTATTATTGTATTTCATAGAATTTTTGACAAGAACAGAATATTTCCAGCCAAATTACCACTCAACATCCCAAAAACCTTCTTTAAAAGTATAAAAATCAAACTTTTTATGCTTCCAAACATGCCGAATAAATGTTCTGGTGTTGTTTTGAATTCCCCAGACAGCATTGTCATGTGGTTTAACATGAGCTTCAGCAGGCAGACTAAGTGTTTGCATATGTGTGTGTGTGTGTGTGTGTGTTTGGGTGGAGGCGTAGGATGAGACGTAGAAGAAAGAAAGAGGTAAAGACAGACAGACAGGAGGTGGGGGTCGACAGATCCATCCCGTCTCTCTCTCTCTGCCTCTGGAATGCAGCTGGAATCCAGGCTCCACTCCCACCACCTCATATCATGCTACACACACACACACACACACACACACACACACACACACACACACACACACACACAGGCTGTGTTTGCCCTAGTTATTCCCTCTGTTCGGTCATTTTAACCATGAAATGAGTGGTTGCCTGTTCTAACCTGTCCAGCTGATACGCACACTCCTTTTGTTGTACGTGTGTGTGTGTGTGTGTGTGTGTGTGTGTGCCTACACTGCAAAAGAGGGGTGTCTTAAAACAGGATACAGGATAAAAACACTAAATCTGAGAAATTTAACATGGTTTTATTCATAATGATTTTGGTTATTATTAAGAATGTTTCCATGACTGTAGATTAAAAAAATACACAGATTGACCACAAAAAGACACAAATTGACCCAAAAAAAGACACAAATTGAACAAAAAAAGGCACAAAATGGCCAAAAAAGGCACAAATTGACCAAAAATGACAAAAAATGCCCAAAAAAGACACAAACTGACCAAAAATAGATGTAAAAATGACAAAATGACAAATGAAGAAATATAATGACCATTAAAAAGACACAAATTGACAAAAAAAGAAACAAAATGACCAAAAAAGACATATAATGACTATTAAAAAGACACAAAATGACCAAAAAAGACATATAATGACTATTAAAAAGACACAAAATGACAAAAAAATGACAAAAAATGACCAAAAAAGACACAAAATAACCAAAATGTATGTAAAAATGACCACTAAAAAGACAAAAATTGACCAAAAAAGACACAAAATGACCAAAAAAGACATATAATGACCATTAAAAAGACACAAAATGGCCAAAAAAGACGTGAAATGAAAACTAAATCTGAGGGAAATGATCTTGCTGCATGGACAGATAAAACATTTTTTAAATTAAATCTAGAAATAAGCATGTTGAACACTAAAAATAAGAAATTAACTCTCAGATTTAGTGTTTTAATCTTGTTTTTAGACAGACATTTTTTGCAGTGTATGTTCTGCTTTTGGATGCCACATTTTAATAGTTTATATGAAAGTGTGATCAAGCGTGGTACATAAAATGAAAAAGTATTTCATTAGTTTCTCTCTTTCACACGTGCATGTAAATGGAATTTGCTAATAAAGGCAGCTCAGGTTCACGAATACCTTGTTAAAAAAAAAAGAAAAATGATAATATTTGCAACATGCTCATTGTTTTTGGCCCCTGAACACATCTGCTTTACTATACGGAGCTGTTTTGGACCTTTTTAAACATCGGTAAATGGATATCTGCACATGTTTGCACAATCTGTTGGCATCAGGACCAGATTTAACTATTGGAAGCAGAATTATTAGCCCATCATGCATGAGCAGCTCTGGTTCAATGCAGGTAAACAGTCCATGTGGAGAGCAAAAGAGGCGGAACGCAATTTTGGAACCGTTTTCATGAGGGCTTTTATTTTATTTAATCAGTTAGGCTTTCCATGGTGCAATTAAAAAGATATAACTTCTACTAAACATAGGGCGGCCAGTGTTTGGGTTAAACTAACTTAATCAACTACTAAAGTTCTATACAGGAGACCATGCAACCTGCTAAAAACAGGATACAGGATAAAAACACTGAATCTGAGACATTGCCATGGTTTTATTCATAATGATTTTGGTTATTATGAAGAATGTTTCCATGACTGTAGATGTAAAAATGACTAAAAACGACACAAATTGAGCAAAAAAAGACACAAAATGACCAAAAAAAGACACAAAATGACCAAAAAAGACACAAAATGGCCCAAAAAGACACAAAATGACCATTGAAAAGACACAAAATGGCCAAAAAAGTAACAAAATTAACTAAAATATATGTAAAAATGACCACTAAAAAGACACAAATTGACAAAAAAGACACAAAATGGCCAAAAAAGACATATAATGACCATTAAAAAGACACAAATTGACCAAAAAAGTAACAAAATTACCTAAAATATATGTAAAAATGACCACTAAAAAGACACAAATTTACAAAAAGACACAAATCGACCAAAAAAGACACAAAATGACCAAAAAAAGGAAACAAAATGACCCAAAAAGACACAAATGGACCAAACAAGTAACAAAATTACCTAAAATATATGTAAAAATGACCACTAAAAAGACACAAATTGACAAAAAAAGACACAAAATGGCCAAAAAAGACATATAATGACCATTTAAAAGACACAAAATCTGCAAATATTTAAAGGGAGCGTTACATAAAAAGGTTTTATTAATCCACTGGAGCTTTCTCTGTGTGCATTTTGTTTTCTGCAGACTACACAGAGTTTTATTTTTCTCTCCATGTGTTGTCATGTAAGAAAAGACCAAAAACATGCTCAACCAACTACACAGGAATGATTCTTTATTACAGTCATTTTCTTTCCAATCTGAGAGTGCTCTTGCTTTTGTTCTGTATTAATTTCAAAAGATTTCTGTATCCAACTGTGCCGAGACTCTCCTGACTCTTTCCTGACGGCGAGGTTCTGTGTCTGTTGCCGTGGCAACGGCTGGGTGATGTAAACACGGCGCTGACCCTGGCTGAAGGAGCGAGAACAAAGAAAGCATCCTTCTCAAACGTAAGCACGAGCAGATAGTTTATACGTTCAAAAGGCTCTGACGCAGTTATAGCGAGCAAGTTCTCGGCAAACGGAAAAATCAGACATGAAGAACATCCACTGAAATTATAAATAGAATTAGAAAATAGCAATAAAGACGTTGAGAGGTGCAGAACACCCTTAAACATCATTTCATACCTTTCCCGACATAATGCTACGTATTAAAGGTGGCACTAACAGGAACAGTCGCATAAATAGTTCAAATAACTCAGCAGCAAAAGTTCAGCAGTGCAAAGTTTGTGACCATATTGCTGTAATATTTAACAAACTGTCAAAAGTTTACGGGAAAAAAAGCCTAAATCATCTGAAGAACATTATGTTATTTGACACTAAGGTGCTGTGGAGAATATTGCTGCATAATTGCAACAAAGACCTTTAATATCAAAGCCTACACTGTAAAAAAAAATGTAGAAATTACAGTAAAACCCTGTCAAATTACATCAGAAATAGGGCGTAAAATTAAAAATTGTATATCATATATAACTTTTTTTGGTAATGTTTCTCTTTTTTTAATAATTTTGTGTCTCTTTTTGGTCATTTTGTGTCTTTTTTTAAGTAATTTAGTTTTTTTCGGTCATTTTGTGTCTTTTTTTAAGTAATTTTGTGTCTTTTTTGGTCATTTTGTGTCTTTTTTTAAGTAATTTAGTTTTTTTCGGTTACTTGTGTCTTTTTTTGTCATTTTGTGTCTTTTTTGGTCATTTTGTGTCTTTTTTTAAGTAATTTAGTTTTTTTCGGTTACTTGTGTCTTTTTTTGGTCATTTTGTGTCTTTTTTTAAGTAATTTAGTTTTTTTCGGTTACTTGTGTCTTTTTTTGTCATTTTGTGTCTTTTTTTGGTCATTTTGTGTCTTTTTTTGTAATTTTGTGTCTTTTTTGTAATTTTGTGTCTTTTTTGGTCATTCTGTGTCTTTTTTTAAGTAATTTAGTTTTTTTCGGTCATTTTGTGTCTTTTTTGGTAATTTTGTGTCTTTTTTTTAAGTAATTTAGGTTTTTTTCTGTCATTTTGTGTCTTCTTGTTTAGACATTTTGTGTCTTTTCACTGTCAATTTTTCAACATATTGTGGTTTAAAACATGATTGTTATGTTCCTGACACATGCATATAATAGATTTATTGATTGAAATTTTGCAAAGATAACCTAAGAAGCTGATGTAAATATGGATATCTTGCAGGTTGCATGTATATAACTTAAAACAATGCTCTCCAACCATCAAAATGAATATACCTACTTTTAATATACTGTATTTATGTAAAAACCCTTTATATATCATCATCATTATCAGATTTAGATGCTCTAAAACCTCAGAACTGCAGTGTTCCTGGTGCTGTGGTTTCCACGGAGCACGGTGACGTGGAGACGCCAGCATCCTCCAGCCCAGCGAAGCTTCCCAGCTAAACCCTGTAAACACACTCAATGGAGCGAATCTAAACATCTATTTCATACTGTTATGATTGCTCTGCACGTCGGCTTCCCAACGGCTGCCTCACGTCTCCACCGTCAGCACAAAGCTACATGGAAAGCTTTAATTACTTCATAAAACACAAAGGCATTTCGGACATGCACATTTAAATAAAATCCTGAGCACACAAACTGCCCATCTGCACACACAGTAAGTCATTTCAGAGCCTATTAAATCTCCATTAACACACAGCCTCCCTGCTAGCCAGCTAATCCAACCCAGGTGTGTGTGTGTTTCTGAGGTTTTCTCTTTCTCTGCCTTGACTTTCTCTCCTTCTTGTAGTCTTTATCTCCATTTCCCACACTCTCTCTCTCTGTTAAACCTGGCAGCGCTGCAACAGCAAACCTCCTCCAATTAGGTCACATTAAGGCAAATTGCAGCTCTCAGCAGGGAAACCAGGCTGACACACCTCGTTGTTAATCTAATTAAGCACAGGCATCTCTAGAGTCACCTACTGCAGCTATTCTCAACAAAAATGTCTTTTTTTTGGTAATTTTGTGTCTTTTTTTGTCGATTTTGTGTCTTTTTTGGTAATTTTGTGTCTTTTTTTGGTCATTTTGGTTATTTTTTGGTCATTTTGTTTCCTTTTTTGGTCATTTTGTGTCTTTGTGGTCATTTTGTTTCCTTTTTTGGTCATTTTGTGTCCTTTTTTTTGTCATTTTGTTTCTTTTATTGATCATTGTGTGTCTTTTTTGTGATCGTTTTGTGTCTTTTTTGGTCAATTTGTGTATTTTTTTTTCATTTTGTGGGTTATTTTTAGTCATGTTGTGTCTTTTTTGGTAATTTTGTGTCTTTTTTGGTAATTTTGTGTCCTTTTTGGTAATTTTGTGTCTTTTTTTGGTGATTTTGTGTCTTTTTTGGGTCATTTTGTTTCTTTTTTGGGTCATTTTGTTTCTTTTTGGGGTCATTTTGTGTGTTTTTTTTGGTCATCTTGTGTCTTTTTTTGGTCAATTTGTGTCTTTTTTTGTGTGTATGATCTGAACTGTGCGTGTGAGATTCTGTTCAGTGAGACAACATGCATGTTAAATTTGGAGTCGCCACTCAAAAAGGTTGATAACTACTGATCTACTGTTTGGAAAAGACAGCGGTAGATTTCTCCTCTCTGGTTAAGTCTTCTCATTGGTTCTTTAACTGTTTACCTGCATGCTAACTGACACCTGGGCTGCCACATTCATCATTTTTACCCCTATATGTTCATTTAAAATGTCCGAAAGTGCAAAACAGATAGAATCAGTTCTAAAAATCCAGAGCATCTGCTTTCTATTGAGCTGAGTCATGGATGGATTAGTGAACGGGCCTACTGGGCCCCCCTTCGCCTTTACCTAAAAAATGTCACTCAAAGAGACACATAGCAACCAGGAAGACAGCGACCACGAAGAAATGTAAAACGACTACAGAGAGTTACAAAAAGAGACTAAAACATCTTAAAAAGATGCCAAACAGCTGCAAATGGACATAAAAAAGACCACAGAGACTTACAAGGGTTATGAATAAGAGAGACACAATAACAACCACAGACACATACAAAATGACAGCAAAAAAAGATGCAAAGCAAGTACTAAAAGACTCAAAATGTCTGCAAAGATATACAAAACAGCTACAAAGAGATGCAAAACAACTACAAACGGGGAAAATAACAACGGGCAAGAAATAACTACAAAAATACCAAAACAACGACAAAGAGACACTCAACCACAACAAAGAGGCGCAAAACATCTACCAAGAGACAGAAAACAACTACAAAGAGACAAAAATGACTACAAAGAGACTCTTAACCACAACAAAGAGGCACAAGACAACTAAAAAGACACTCAAAATCACAACAAAGAGGCACAAAACTTCTACAAAGAGACTCTTAACCACAACAAAGTGGTACAAAACATCTACAAAGAGACAGAAAACAACTACAAATGGGCACAAAACTGCTACAAAGAGACTCTTTACCACAACAAAGAGATGCAAAACAACTATAAAGAGTCTAAACCACAACAAATAGGCACAAAATGACAACAGAGACTCAAAACCACAACAAAAAGATGAAAACAACAAAGAGGTACAAAACAACTACAAAGAGACACAAAACAACAACAAAGACACTCAAACTCACAACAAAGAGACAGAAAACAACTATAAATGGGCACAAAACTACTACAAAGAGACGCAAAGCGACAACAAAGAGACTCGAAACCACAACAAAGAGGTACAAAACAACTACTAAGAGACACAAAACGACTACAAAGACACACAATGACTACAAAGAGACACAAAATAACAACAAAGACACACAAAGCAACTACAAAGCGACTCTAAACCACAACAAAGTGACACAAAATGACTACAAAGAGACACAAAATGACCACAAAAGGGAAAAAATTGCGACAAGGACTTTCAAAATTGCAAAAAACAACAACAAAAGAAGCTAAATAACTCGTCTGTGCCCAGAGCTGAATAATTATGCTAAAACATGAAGCACACTGACATCAGCGTTAATAAGTAGACAGAGAGATAAAGTGAACAGATGTAGACAGATGAAGAGATGAATGAAGGCGTTATCCTGGGAACAATAAAAGTGAGACACCGTATATTTCTCCGGGTTTACTTTAGCCGCGGTGGCCATCGCCTCTGATGTCAACCACCCGCTTCTTCTTCTGTTTATTGCAAACAAACCGCTGCTTCTGCTGCTGGAAATGTAAAACGCATCACTTCCTGCACTGGAGGAACTTTTCCAGGAAAGACCTACTTGATGCCAGGTGTCCAGAAAGGTAAAAACCTTTCCTGAGCTGGCATTAAAGGCTCATTGATGCTCTATTAAAGAACTTATCCATAAAGAGAGAGGTTAAATTAACATTTATTTATTTGAAAAAGTAACATAAATAGTTTTTAGCCTCTTAAACTCCTCCTTTCAATTTAAAAAAAGAGAAAACATCTTGTTCCCAGTCTCCAGTGTTTTTTTTTTTTGCGTGGGGGACTACTGGTTCTCAAAAACTAATATCTTATGTACACACACTTTTACTCGAGCACACACACATTAATGAAGAGAAGAGACACAGAGGCACAAAACAACTACAAAGAGACACAAAATGACTACAAAGAGACGCAAAACGACAACAAAGAGACGCAAAACGACAACAAAGAGACGCAAAACGACAACAAAGACACTCTAAACCACAGCAAAGAGGCACAAAATGACGACAAAGAGACTCTAAACCAAAACAAAGAGGTACAAAACAACTACTAAGAGACACAAGATGACTACAAAGAGACGCAAAACGACTACAAAGAGACGCAAAACGACAACAAAGAGACTCCAAACCAAAACAAAGAGGTACAAAACAACTACTAAGAGACACAAAACAACTACAAGGAGACACAAAACGATAACAAAGAGGTACAAAACAACTACTAAGAGACATAAAACGACAACAAAGAGGTACAAAACAACTACAAAGAGACACAAAACAACAACAAAGACACTCTAAACCAAAACAAAGAGGTACAAAACAACAACTAAGAGGCACAAAATGACTCCAAAGAGACGCAAAACGACTACAAAGAGACTCTAAACCAAAACAAAGAGGTACAAAACAACAACTAAGAGACACAAAATGACTACAAAGAGACGCAAAACGACTACAAAGACACGCAAAACGACAACAAAGAAACTCTAAACCAAAACAAAGAGACACAAAACAACTACTAAGAGACACAAAACAACTACAAAGAGACGCAAAACGACAACAAAGAGACTCTAAACCAAAACAAAGAGACACAAAACAACTACTAAGAGACACAAAACAACTACAAAGAGACGCAAAACGACAACAAAGAGAGACTAAACCACAACAAAGAGGTACAAAACAACGACAAAGTGACACAAAACAACTACAAAGAGACACAAAACGACAACAAAGAGACTCTAAACCAAATATAAATAGTTTTTAGCTTCTTAATTGTGCCTCTTAAACTCCTCCTTTCAATTTAAAAAAAAAAAAAAGAGAAAACATCTTGTTCCCAGTCTAAAGTCCATAAAGTAGGCCAACAATGCTGCTTTTTTTGTTTGTTTTTTTATATGTGGGGGACTACTGGTTCTCAAAAACTAATATCTTATGTACACACACTTTTACTCGAGCACACACACATTAATGTTCTGGGAAGGTACTCTGCAGGAGAGAATATGATCTCTGCTTGGAAGTGACGCTGTTCCCTGCTAAAGCAGTACAAACACACATTGTTATGTTTGTGTGTGTGTGTGTGTGTGTGTGTGTGTGGATATGTGGGTGTTGGTGACAGTACAAACAACTCCACTCCACTGGAGATGTCTTATGAGAATACTTTAGAAGTGTGTAATAAGAACAACATAAGCCCACATTTACCAGAAGGTTTTATTAGTTAATTTATTTTAACTGTAAGAAGGAGGGGCTAATTCTTATTGATTGTTTTCTTTAAGTGCTCTGCAGACGACAACAGCTCCAAAAAGGGTTTTATTAAATGTTTGCAACATATCATCAGCCTGTAAAATGGCCTTTTTTAAAGTGAACACATGCATTTCAGCAACTAGGATCAAGTTGCTTGGTTTTTCTCCCGTTCCAATGCATTTTAAGCCTTTTGAGTCTGAGGCTATTCTGTTGGTTTTGGGCTCCTTTTCATTCTGCCTGTATAAACCACTTAAAAAGTGTTCACCATGCCACGTTGGTGTCATTGTTTTCAGTATAACCTCACCTAAATGACCTGATTATTATTATTATTTTTATATTGGCTCACTGGATCAACATTTTGAACACACAAAAAATACAAAAAAAAACCCATAAAAAAAACAATAAAATTACAAAAAACACACAGAAAACACACCAAAAAAATATCATAAAAACACACAGAAAACACACAAAAACAATAGAAAAAAAAACACAGAAAATCACACGGAAAACACAAAAAATTGCCAAAAAACACAGAAAAAACACACAGAAAAAAACCAATAAAATAGCACAAAAACACAGAAAAACTCACAGAAAACACAATAAAAATTGCAAAAAAAACATAAAAAAACAATAAAATTACAAAAAACACACAGAAAACGCACAGAAAAATAGCAAAAAAACACATAAAAACACACATAAAACACACAAAAAAATGCACAAAAAAACACATAAAAACCACACATAAAAAAACCCAATAAAATTACAAAAAACACACAAAAACACACAGAAAACACACCAAAAATTGCCTAAAAACACATAAAAACACACATAAAAAACCCAATAAAATTAGGAAAAAACCCAGAAAACACAAAAGAATTGCAAAAAAACACAGAAAAACTCACACAAAACACACAAAAAAATGTTAAAAAAAACAAAAACAAAACACATAAAAAACACACATAAAAATCACACAAAAAAATACAAAAAAGATTTTAAAAAATGACAAAAAAACATAAAAACACACAGCAAACATTAAACACAAAAAATTGCATTAAAAATGCATTGAAATGCTGAATGCACACTGCAAAATTCCCGCTTTGGTGGACTCCAGAGGGTTAAAGAGTTTTTTTTGGCCCCGGCGCTGTGAAATATGCTCTGCCTGCAGCTGCTATCAGCCATTGTAATGTTTTGGTAAGATACTTATGACACGGAGAGGCCGGGGAGACAGATGTGCGCAGCTGTGACGGGCCACAACGCAGCCCACCCACATTTTTACTGTGATTCATCACTCGTGTGTTTGTGTGCGTCCAGATAGTGCTGAATGTTCCCAGAGCTCGGCCAACTCCTGGGGAGAGTTATATGAAGCTGACTGGCGCCCTCTGGTGGACAAACTAGTCATTACATTTATTTTAAATCTGGACTGAAAAGCCACATAGATGCATTTTATTTAATTATCCACTGCATGGCACTATAACTGTTACATCAAGACTCCTAATAGTTTATTTTCCAGTTTAGTTGTAATTTGATCATTATCTCTTATACATGCTCAAACACTCAAATACAATTATTTTACCTTTATACACACCCATGTTTTTATTTCTGACTTTTTTGTGTGTGCGCTATAAAATGGCACGTGTATTGCTTTCTTTTTTGTTGTTGTTTGTTGTTGCATTTTTGTAAAAATTTCTTTGGGAGGTGCTTTTTATAAGCCCATACAGGGTTATTTTTAACCTCTCCCGCACTTACTATACTTGTTTAATTTCAGGTTTTTTTTGTAATTGTCCTTTCCTATGGTGCACATAAATAAATACAAATATATACAAATACAAACCAAGAAATTAGAATTTATTAATTAATTATAATTTAATTGTTTATATAATTTATTTGGCAAATCCATTTCCCTTTTTTGTGTGATATAGGCAGATATATATATATTAATGAAATATAGATAATAATATAATATAATATAATAGAGAAGTGGTCAAAATTAAAAAAAAAAGTCCACTAGATGGCACTAAAGCATTATGATAACTCCTTTTGAGCATTCTTATTATTATTATAATGTATTTCTGAGAAGAGACTTGGAAGTGGTTTCCTCACATTGTTGCCAAAAAATTTGCACTAAAGTTCCTCCGACTTTAATGAAACACACATTTCATTTTAACTGATAAGACACACACACGCACACACACACACACACAGACAAGGCAAGACACAAAATGACTAAAAAAAGACACAAAATGACAAAATAAATACACAAAATGACCAAAAAAGACACAAAATAACTAAAAAAGACACAACAAAAGACACAAAATGACCAAAAAATACATAAAAAGACACTAAATGACTAAAAAATACACAAAATGAACAAAATATATTTTGTATAAAATTATACAACTGGATGCACTGTAAATATGTAGATGTAAAAGTGACTAAAAAATACACAAATTGACCAAAAAAACACACAAATTGACCAAAAAAGACACAAAATGACCAAAAAAGACACAAACTGACCAAAAAAAGACACAAAATGTCCAAAAAAGACATAAAATGACCAAAAAAAGACACAAAATGACCAAAAAAAGACACAAACTGACCAAAAAAGACACAAAATGACCAAAAAAAACACAACACACACACACACACACACACACACACCTGCAACCAATACGAGTCTCTGCTTCTCTTGTGGAACTTGAGTGTTCCTCCGCTGAGCTCGTTTTCTATTAATAGCTGCAGAGCTCCGGCTGTCTAAATGCCTGCTGTCTCACTCTGAGCTGCTCCCTCACTGTCTGAGAGCTCCTCCACTTTAAATCTCTCTGCTTCTCAGGGGCCTCCTGTCGTATTTATACACATCCTACGATGACGAGGATTTGCTTTCATAGCGGCTGGACAGACAGACAGCCGGACACTAAACAGTTAGTCGTCTGTCTGATTCAATGCCAAACAGATGTTTGAGTGATCAGAGATTCATGTGTAAGTTTAGTGTATCTGCATGTGGGTCACTTGAGTTTCTGCCTTAACATGACTTCACTTCCAGTCTTTGCACCCTGCTGACACTCTGGACCCTTTAAAGAAACCTTGTTGACTCCATCCAGACTAGAAAACAAAGCAGCGTGGAGCCCTACTGTAAATTTACCTCTAAAGTTCTGGCTGTAAACTCCATGAGGTCAGTTTCAGTTTGATGATGATATACCAAGTAAAACTGGAGACAAGCTCAAATAGATTTAGTATAAAATGATAGAACTGGATGGAACCCTCTTATATGGTAGATTTGACACCTTTGTTCACATTTGCAACATTTACAATTCTTTATTGAGCATGATAGTGTTTTGAAAGTTAAAAAATAGATTTAAAATCACATTTTATGTTGGACTAAAGGACTAAAAAAGACACAAGATGGCCAGAAAAAGACACAAAATGACAAAAAAAACACACAAAAAGTCACAAAATGACAAAAAAAGACACAAAAAGTCACAAAATGACAAAAAAAAGACACAAAATGACAAAAAAAGACACAAAATGACAAAAAAATTACACAAAATGAGAAGACAGAACGACCAAAAAACACAGAACAAAACTGCGTTCTCAATTATGAATTGACGGAAATTTTCCTTCTAGATGACAGCAGTTTTAAAAACATGGTTAATGTTGTGAAAGCGGCAGTTTGATTGGATGTTTGCATCAAAACTACTTGATTAGATGAAGGAAAGGATCATGGTTTGGGTCATAGACTGTATAAAACACAGACGTCCCAGTGAAGTCATGCATCGGTTTCTGATGAGCTAAAATGAAGCTAAATGCTAGTGGCTCCAGTCTTTACCATCTTGTTTCCTAGCTGTAGAGACCAAAACTGTTCTTGCACTAGGCTGTAAATATGTTCATTTCTGCTCTAAAGTTGGACATTTTATCATTGGGGTCTATGGGGATTGACTCACAGTTCTTGGCACTTGAATCTTGGCTTCATTCTTCAGTTCTGGAGGATGCTGCTTGGTTTATAATTCATGTGTTTTCTAAGTCAATAAGTCAACGTTGACTTTTGCTCCTGTGGGACACCAACAGAAGAAACTCCTGACCCCTTTATTCACCCCAGCCTCCTCCATCCACTGGCTCTCATTAGAAACATTTTTGCAATACCACAAGAATGAAAAATGGGAGAAAATAGATTCCCTTGAACTAGGGGGATCACCGATCACCGGTTTTTGTATGTTTGAATCTTATTTTATTGAAAAACAATAACCCAGCAGTGTTTTTCTTTAACAAATAAAGGAAATCACAACGTCTGAGGTAGTTAATAGAATATAGAACTTAAAATAAATAGCAACAATGTACAGGAGAAACTGACAAAAGAACCATAAATAAAGTGTCCTGAGTTTTTGGTTTCGTTATAGTACAACATGCATACAACACAGTCATGCAGAAGAACGTGCAGACGCACTTTCAGACCTTTACAGAGGTAGATAAGATCGATAAATAAGATCGGTTTGACGTAAAAGAATCAGAAATCAGTGCACTCCTACTTGAAACAGAATCGACTGTGCAGTTTTGTTGCATGGGAGCATAGTTTGAGGCGAGGCTATCCCAGTAGATAGTGGAGGCTCCAGTGAGGAGACGAGATAAGAAACTGTGAGGAAAACGCTGCTGCTGGAGTCAACACAGTGTGTGTGTGTGTGTGTGTGTGTTATTGTGGGGAAAATAAAGGAGATAGTTAGACACAAAATTATTTAAAAAAAAAAAAAAAAAATTAAAAAAAGACACAAAATTATTAAAAAAGACACATTATTTAAACAAGACACAAAATTACTAAAAAAGACACAAAATTATTTAAAAAAGACACAAAATTATTTTTAAAAAAGACACAATTATTAAAAAAAGACACAAAATTACAAAAAAAGACACAACATTATTCAAAAAGACACAAAATTACCAAAAAAGACACACAATTATTGAAAAAGACACAATTATTAAAAAGAAGACACATATTATTTAAAAAAGACACAAAATTATTTTAAAAAGACACAAAATTACTAAAAAAGACACAAAATTATTTAAAAAAGACACAAAATTACCAAAAAGGACACAGAACTATTTAAAAAGACACAAAATTTCTAAAAAAGACACAAAATTACTAAAAAAGACACAATTATTTAAAAAAAAGACACAAAATTATTTAAAAAAGACACAAAATTACTAAAAAAGACACAAAATTACTAAAAAAAAGACACATTATTTTTAAAAAAAGACACAAAATTACTAAAAAAAGACACAAAATTACTAAAAAAAAGACACAATTATTTAAAAAAAGACACAAAATTACTTTTAAAAAAGACACAAAATTACAAAAAAAGACACAAAATTATTTTTAAAAAGACACAAAATTACTAAAAAAAGACACAAAATTACTAAAAAAGAGACACAATTATTTAAAAAAAGACACAAAATTACTTTTAAAAAAGACACAAAATTACAAAAAAAAGACACAAAATTATTTTTAAAAAGACACAAAATTACTAAAAAAAAAAAAAAAAAAAAAAAAGACACAGAATTACCAAAAAAGAAAAATCAATCTGGTGTGATCTCATGTGTTTGCTTCAGTTGCTGCATTTATCAGAGACTGAGGATTAGAAAGAAAGAGGGTTTGCAGTCCAAATGAGAAGAATAAAACCATAAAAGTGAGAGAATAAAAGTGAAGAATGGACGGGAGAGAGCTTCTGTGGAGAAAGATGAAACCAGAAGATAAATAGGAGGAAGTCGGGGGGTCACCAGCAACCCTTTCTGCAGCAGGAGCCTCAGGGTCTCTGACCTGGAATTCCAAATAAATAATTCCCTAAAGCTCCGACTGAGAGAGACTCACACACATAAATTCAGGGGGTGAAGCGAAGAAAAATGCATGATTTTTCCGAGCTTATTTAAACTAGTTTCCCAAGTATTTGAGGGTGTTTTTGATCAACAGACACTTGATAATTCAGCAGAAAACTCACTGTATTAATTCTCAAAGCTTAGCTCCCAAATCCTGCATGTGTGAGCAGGAACATTCAGCTAATCCTGACGCTGTTATTCAGTAATTAACCCTCTGGAGTCCATCTATTTATTGAATATACACGTTTTATTTACAGTTAAAGTTAAAGTTTTAGCCAGTTAAAGTTCAATCATCACCATAGGAGCTTTCACAGTGTGACATTTATGTTTCTGGACCATTTTTAAAATGTGAATTTTCTTTCTACAATGAAAACTATTACTATTTTTAATTTACGTGCAAATAGACTGTCTTATAGTTTTATTATCTATTATTTTTTTCTGCTGTTTTTGTGTGTATGAATGGTTAAAAAAAAGGTACATTTCCATAGAAACCTGTGTCTTTTGTTTGTATCTTCGGTTCCTGGCAGCTTTATACTTTAATTATAATAAATTGAAAAAAAAGACACACATTATTTAAAAAAGACACAAAATTACTAAAAATTACACAAAATTATTTTAAAAAAGTCACAAAATCATTTAAAAAAAGACACAATTATTAAAAAAAGACACACAGTATTTAAAAAAGACACAAAATTACTAAAAAAAAACACAATTTTAAATAAAAAAAAAACACACATTATTTAAAAAAGACACAAAATGACTAAAAAAGACACAAAATTATGAAAAAAACACAATTATTAAAAAAAGACACACATTATTTAAAAAAGACACAAAATTACCAAAAAAGACACAAAATTATTTAAAAAAGACACAATTATTAAAAAAAGACATACATTATTTAAAAAAGACACGAAATTACTAAAAAAGACAAAAAAATATTTAAAAAAGACACAAAATTACCAAAAAAGACACAAAATTAGCTTGTATTTTGGGTTCCTGGCAGCTTTATACTTTGTTAATTAAAATAAAATGAAAAATCTGACTGATAGCCACATTTGTGTGGAGAAAAAGGAGCCATGCATGTGATGTAAGGACAGACTGAAAGATGCTGAACAGACAGAAATGAATGCAGAGGAAGTTGACAAATTTGAACCAGAATCTCCTGGACTTGAGAGGTTTAATAGGCATGCAGAGGGAGTTTCTGCAGAGAATAATTAATATCCAGAGACAGAGTGATAGTTTATCTGTGAGGAGGGAGGCAGGATGTCCCAGGCTGCACTCACATGTTCACAGAGCAACATTCAGCTTGATAAAAATCAAAAACAATATTGGATTTTATTCCTTTGGGCTCATTTTTCAGCACTGGGACAGGATATGAACATGCAGTGTCTTTGATATTCCTTATGAAGATTGTTGGACACGAACACACACTGTTGAAATATGAAATACAGACAAGTTAAGCTATATCCACTACTCTGAGAACAAAGTCAGGATGGAAAAAAAAACTCTGTCGACTGATGCCGTTCTAGAGATAAGCAGAGAAAACTACAGGAACCATGTCGACTGATATAAAGTCGTCCACATTTATGATAAAAGTTCACCTGAGGTGATCTGAGGCTGATACTGATCATATGAAGTAGGTTGGATGAGGTACGGCTACTGTGGACAGCAGCTCAACAAACACTTAAACTATTTCCACTGCTTTGTTTACATGACACTTGAAAAAAACAAGTTATTATCTTAATCCGACAATAACTGGACAACTGAAGTACATGTAAATCTGTCAATTCCAAATAGGACGCCCAGATAATGCGATTGGAAATAAAAAAAAACAATAAATAATAAAAACAACTAGAAAATTTCCTCTATGGAAATTGTGAAAGGGCCACGGGGGCTACTGCCGGTGTGTGTACACTATGATGAGATTCTTCAGAGATTTATAACAATTAATACTAGTAATGTTATGATACTATATAATATACAAGGAGCACACCAACAACAAGCATTCCTCTTCAAGTATTTATTTATACAGCAACCTATGACCTTTAACCTCAAAATGTGTGTGTGTGTGTGTGCGCGCGTACGTGCACATGTGTGTGTGTGTGTATCTGTAACTGTAATCACAGCAAAGATCAAAGGCAATCAGATCAAAGCAATCAACAGAATTAACTGCCACCAACTGCCGAATGTTCCAGAACAGTGACAGCAGCCAGAGGTAGACAGACTGGAATTTCTGGCCTCGAACAGAAAGCATTTTTTGGCAAAACCATAATACCTATCATTGATCCGACTTCACTTTGAGCATCCTGAGTTCTTCCTGAACGTCTACATATGGGTTTTTTTAAGAAAAATGAAAAAATAGCTTTGTTAGAGCAATCTAAAAAAACTGTTACATCTCCCTTTTTCAGAAATCTTCCCGTGTTTTTAATATGGGAGCCAATGAGGCTGTTGGTGCGTGTTGGTGGAGCATCTGTGCGTCCTACGCCCAAACTATAACTCTGACAGCTTTACCAGAGGATTGTGAGGGAGAAGACTAATTTTCCTACGTTTCTATGTATAAATTATTTCTGTAGAGTGGAATTTGCGGCCTGGAGCGCAGTTTTCAAATTTATTTTTTGACAGTTTCTTCTCTCCCTCTACACTCTGGCGATGATGTCACACACTGTGACACGAACATTCCGTGCAATACACACCCATTATAATCTCAGAATTTCTCCAAAAATGATCATGGTCATTAAACAGGGATTGATAAAAAACTATATGACCTATCGAAACGTGGATTAATACACCAATACACAAGACTTGTGTCTACTGTTTAAAGTTTAAATGGAGTCTCTAGGTGAAATTATGCCGGAGAAGTAGACGATTCAATAGTATGCTGAAATAACTACATCTTGACACAGATGTGTAAAAAGTCTGAAATCATGCCTTATCAGGTCTGTCTGCAAGAGGATAAGCAAACAATTTTTAAAATGATTGTTTTCTGAATGGAGTTTGGCTCCATCTGAGCTCTGCTATGCAGGAGAGAATCTGAATGTTTGTAGACTCACTTCTTCAATTTCTTGCTCAAGTTGCAAAATATTATTGAGTGCATGCGTCTTATGAAATGTGCGGGAGGGAAGTTGGAAGCCTTAAAATAAGTGTGCAATCACTAAATATACTTTTTTCAGTTCCTGCATGTTCCTGTAAGTGTTCCAAGATTAGACAAAGAGTTGGAGATGTTGTGAAAACCGCTGCGAGTATCATATCACACGAGCTGACACTGATTGAGACAAATACATAAATGTGAAGTTGTAAATGTAACAGATGTTAAAGGATCCTCTCCATGCTCTCCTCTGGCCCCTGACAAACCACATTAGAGGGACCATTAGTGGACGCAGGGGTCCCTGTAATACACACACATAAATACACAAGGGGATGACCGTTTTTGCCTTCAAGACTGGAAAGTGTACAATTAGATCATCCACCCACACACACACACACACACACGAAAACATATTTATACACAGTAAAAGTAACTCAACACTGGTGGAGGAGAGCTTTAATCTGCACCAGACTGAGAGATTCTGGCTGCGGAAATTAATGTTTACTTTTCAGCCGTCTCTATTTCAAACTGCTCTCCTTTTTCCCTCCATTGTTGAGAAAACATCCCAAAGGAGACGTGAGATTGCTCAACCAAAACAACTGCCAAACAAGCCCCGCTGTTTCATACGCTTCTTTTCACTGGAATATCATGCAAACTTGTCAAAAAATTGCCCTGTGAGGGATCGAGTTTCTGTGCACAAATAAGCTTAAAATATTCTTTCACACACATTATACAGTATGATTTGGGGGGCTCTTGTGCTAGTTACATCTCATTGGAAGCAAATGTTGATGTCATATCCAGATCATGCTTTTGCATAGAAGTCTATGAGAAAATTACACCACGTCTCACTTGATTAATCACCTCAGTATAACATTTTCCATATGAGTTTATGGTCTTGATCACTAGTTTGAAGTCTTCTGTAATACAGCATGATGTTTAAAAAGTAAATTATGGTCTGAATTAGAGTAAAACAGACGATAAAGCAGGTCATGCTTTTGTATAGAAGTCTATGAGAAAATTACACTACTTCTCTATTGATTAATCACCTCTGTTTAACATTTTCCAAATAAGTTTATGGTCTTGATCACTAGTTTGAAGTCTTCTGTAATACAGCATGATGTTCACATCGTAAATTATGGTTTGATTTAGAGTAAAATAGACGATAAAGAAGGTCATGCTTTCGTATAGAAGTCTATGAGAAAATAACACCACTTCTCACTTGATTAATCACCTCAGTATGACATTTTTCTAATAAGTTTATGGTCTCAATCAACAGTTTCAGGTCTTCTTTATTACACTATAATGTTTATTTTGTAAAATAAGGTTCCATTTAGTGTTAATTTGTTGTGCACATTAAAATCAATGTTGTAGTCTAAAGGTTCTCAGTAAAATCCACCCTCCCGTCCAAACATGGTCATTTCTGGCTCCAAAAAACCAAGATGTTGATGCCAAAAAATACCAAACTCAAGCCTAAAAGAAAAGTAAAGTCATGGTGACTACATCTTCTTCTTTTATCAAGAGATAAATAGATATGTGCTCCTTATAAAGTAGAAATCCAGCTGAAAAATGAAAGAGGCTACCGACTGTCTGCTCTGGCGTCTCGTTTGTTTTCTGTGGTCATAACAAACTAGCACATCTACTTAGAAACACATTAGAAAGCATGAATCACTCGCTTCCACCTTTAGTAGCTGTTTACAACTGAGAGGGGAAAGAATTTCGCTATTTTTTTTGCAAACGTGTGAAAATGCTATTTAAACTGAAAGAACCTGAGTGTTTGTGTTAGCTTCCCTGGAAAACAGAAGTAAGCCTGCTCTGTCAGTAGGTTATTCATGTTAACAAGCAGGCCCATTAAACCTAATAAGGACTATAATCAAACTACAGCCCGTGCAGACCCACATTCATAAATCCAGAGCTTTTCCCAGAAGGGGGACTGGACTAGAACAGGTTGCAAAGGTCATCTGGACCATAACAAGGAATGCAACAGGTCCAATTCTGTTTTTAAGGCATTTAAAACTCTTGTGATTTTGCAGAAAGCAGTGCAAACATATAAAAAAAACCCAATTACTGTGCACAAATGAGCTTAAAATATTATTTCACACATATTTTATGTGGTGCATAAGTGCCTTAAATCTGCATTATTTTTATTGTCCAGCAGGGGGCGACTCCACTGGTTTGAAAAAAGAAGTCCTATTGAAAATATAGCATAACAATCTATGAAAAAATTCAAAATTTCTTCTTACTTGATTTATTGCCTCAGGATAACATTTTTGTAATAACTTAATGGTCTCAATCAAAAGTTAAACTGCTGTGATTCTGCAGAAAGCAAACATGTAAAAAAAAAAAACACACAAAAAAATATATTCTTTCACACATATTTTACAGTATGTTGGGTCTGCTATTAGTTTGATGACTTTATAGTACTCTCTGGTCAGAACTAACTAAGTAAGAACTTTTACACTTTATGAATTCTGTGATTTGTGAAAAGCCAATACAAAATTTGCTGAAAATGCATGTAAAGAAAAATATGTAACATCCAGGTCCGAAAAGTGTAGCCTATGCATAATTTCCTTAAATCTACATTCTGTTTATTGTCCAGCAGGGGGCGACTCCACTGGTTTAAAAAAGAAAAAATATAGTATAAAAGTCTATGAGAAAATGACACTTATTCCAACTTAATTTAATTCAGCAGGATAACATTTTTCTAATAACTTAAGGGGTCTCAATCAAAAGTTAAAACGGTTGTGATTTTGCAGAAAGCAGTGCAAATATGTCAAAAAACACAGTTACTGTGCACAAATGAGCTTAAAATATTCTTTCACACATATTTTACAGTATGTCGAACAAAAAAAAATACGAAATTTGCTGAAAATGCCAAAAATGCATGTAAAAAGAGGATAATGTAGCCTCCAGGTCTGAAAAGTGTGGCCTATGCATAATTTCCTTTAATCTGCATTCTGTTTATTGTCCAGCAGGGGGCGACTCCACTGGTTTAAAAAAAGAAGTCCTATTAAAAATATAGTATAAAAGTCTATGAGAAAATTACACTTCTTCCTACTTGATATAATTCCGCAAAATAACATTTTCCTAATAACTTAATGGTCTTAATCAAAAGTTAAAACTGCTGTTATTCTGCAGAACACATCTTCAGAGAGAGTCCAACATTTCTAACAACTACTGCATGTACCCATAGCAGGAATCCTCACTGCAGCAATTATCTTTAAATCTTCTAGAGACAAGAACACCTCGGTCCTTTGACTCGCAGCAGATCAGAAACTTCTTCTGTGAGCCAAGAAAGTCGACCTGTACTCCATCACAGTTTCACTGTTTGGACATGGAGGCTCTTGCAACAGCGTGATGACATCCGATACCTGCCTCCTTTATCTACATCACCGCTCAGTGAAACTCTTAGTTTCAATCTCTACACTTGTGAGACTTGGCTGAACCGTCCGGCATAGTGTGTGAATTTTTTGCAGGTTTTTTTTGGTGCATGCATTCCAAAGATGTCGAACTTCCAAGGTTGTTCCTCCTCTCTCGGAGGGAGGATATCAGGGAGGAAAGGCAGAATGGATAGACGTGAAGTTCACAAGTTCAAGCCTCTGGAAATGGATCTCAGTATCTGCACTGCATTACTTCTTTGTTTTGTGTTCTGAGACGGAGCGTGTTTTCCTCGAACACGAAGGGAAAAGTTGGCCTCTGATGATGAAGGGAACATATGAGAGAGTAGAGGAGTAAGGAGGGAGTGTGCTCTTTATCTGGTGTTTGCCAACTGTGATTAACTAAACCAAGCAGATTTGTTGCCGAAACCAAATTGGAAAGATGGTTTATTTGGCTGCTGTCAGACCTTTTGGGATCAATAGTTTATTGAGGTGTCCGTGTCAGGCCGGGCTCAAGTCTTAAAAGTTTCTTTATTCAGAGAATGCAGCAGGGTAAAATAAATCCTCACAGAGTGAAAAAAAAAGGCAGATGAAACACCTGACTGAGTAAAAACTAAACAAAGAAAAGTCGCTCCAAAGGAGGATAAACACTGAATCTATCTACACCAGGGGTCTCAAACTTGTGGCCCTCGTGATGATATTTTGTGGCCCCCACCTTGATATGAAAGTTTAATGTGAGTTTAATATGAATGGCACTTTACCGTGTTGAGTGTGGAAGGTCCCTTTAATTACTTTTTTTGGTAAATTTGTGTCTTTTTTTAATAGTTTTGTGTCTTTTTTTGGTCATTTTGTGTCTTTTTAAAATAATTTTATCTTTTTTTAAATCATTTTTTGTATTATTTTTAAAAATAATTCTTTGTATTATTTTTTAAAATAATTCTTTGTATTATTTTTAAAAATATTTTTTTGTAATTTTTAAAATAATATTTTGTATTCTTTTTTCAAATACATTTTTGTATTCTTTTTTTTAAATAATTTTTTTGCATTATTTTTTTTAATTATTTTTTGTATTATTTTTTTACATTATTTTTTGTATTATTTTTTTAATAATTGTGTGTCTTTTTTGGTAATTTTGTGTCTTTTTTAAATTATTTTGTGTCTTTTGGTAATTTTGTGTCTTTTTTAAATTATTTTGTGTCTTTTTTGTCATTTTGTGTCTTCTTTGGGTCATTCTGTGTCTTTTTTAAAGTAATTTAGTGTTTTTTCAGTCATTTTGTATCTTTTTTTAGTAATTTTGTGTCTTTTTTTAGTCATTTTGTGTCTTTTTTGGTCATTTTGTGTCTTTTTTTGGCATTTTGTGTTTGTTTTTTTTTATCATTTTTTTTTTATCATCCAGGTAATTTGAGTTTGAGACCCCTGATCTACACTAAAAACTAAATATGAAAATCCTAATCTAAGGTAAGGGGGAACTAGGAAACTAACTAAACTCTCGGGGGGGAAACTATTAAGTAATAACACCTACAAACTAAAAGCTCTTTGACCGGTGTCTTCATTTGGAGCAGCAACATTTAGAATGACAGTTGCTGATATGTTGTTACCATTCTTAAAATTCTCCAGATGCCCCCATGTTAATTTATGTTTCTGCATCATTGCTGAAGTATGTCAGAGTACTCGGCAGCAGGGAAACACTCTTTGGGATCGGCTTATTGTTTGCTTTCTTTGGATCCATGAATATGTTTTTCTAGCCATGCTGGCAGCTTTATATAGTAATGTCAATGGGTCAGTCAGGCCACTGCTTCGGTCCAGAGTGAAATATCTCAACATCCACTGGATGGATTGGCTTTAAATGTTGGTGCAGGCATTCTTTATCCCCAGAGGATGAACCCGAATAACTTCTTCTGTAGGCCAATAATGAGGAAGATCCATCAGTTAACCCTTTGGAGTTTGGGGCTATTTTGTTGGTTTTTGACTCCTTTTCATTCTGTCGATATAAACCACTTAAAAAGTGTTCACCGTGTCATGTTGGTGTTGTTTTCAGCACAACCTTACAGCCTGATACTGGATCAACATTTTCAACACAACAAAACACACAAAAACACACATAAAAACACATTATTTTTACAAAAAAACCCACATAAAAACCCACAAAAACACACCAAAAACACACATATTTTTTACAAAAACCAACCAAAAAAATAGAAAAAAACACACAGAAAACACACAGAGAAACACACAAAAAAATGACAAAAAACACACAAAAAACACAAAAAAGACACAAAAATTGACAAAAAACACACATAAAACACACAAAATGTATGTGTTTTTCACATACATTTTTTTTTACAAAAACCACCCAAAAAATTAGAAAAAACACACATAAACAGACACAAAAAATGACAAAAAACACACACATAAAAAACACAAAAAAACACAACAAAAGCACATAATTTTTTTTCAAAAAACCACCCAAAAAATTAGAATAAAACACACACACACAAACTGACAAAATCCCACATAAAAACACAAAAAAAACACAAAAAACCCCACAAAAAACATTAAAGACAAAATATTGCATTAAAAATGCTGAATGCAAACTACAAAATTTGAAAAACGTCTTGCAAAAACTTACACTTGGTCGAGGTGATTTCTATCTTTGCTAAAAAACGATTGATGCACTAAATCAGACATGGAAACTTCTGTAAAATCTGACAGCAGGGCTGCATGCTGCTTCGTTTTTACGTTGCAACGTCATGAAGAAGTCTTGTGAACTTTAACCCTAAACTACTCAAAGATGCTGAACTCCATTCAGACAACTAAAGAACGAGTGAAGATCTCTCCTTTAAAGGAAACTACATTCTACAACGTTAATAATTAAACACATCTATCAATCAGATCGATCGGAGGCAGATTGTTGGCCATTGTGTAACATTACTGTGATGTATTTTGATAGAATCCCCCACATGGTATGTGAAATATCTAATTAAAATAATAACATCTGTGTTAGTGTGTTAGGAGCTTAATCATCGTGTGAAAACACTTTTCAGGCTTCTGGCGTAATGTTCCATTTATCAGAAAGCATGCATTCTTATTCAGCCTCCATGTTTTTGCATCATTCAGTATGATTTTCTGCACATGTTCACCATTTCTTCCGCTTTGAACCGTGCAGTAAGGCTGGTGTTGATACAGGTCGTGGCTCGCTGCCAGGAGCCAACAGTCGGGTTTTTTACCAGTTGTGGTCCATATTGGAGTGTTTCTAACAACAATAAGACATTCTGGTCTGAGCACTGGGAAGAAATGGTGCAACAAAGCTTTTAATCTGAATTAAAGGGGAGAAAGATTTAGCACCTTTTAGTTGTTGTTCTCTCTCAGGCTGCAATAATCCCATGATTATTTTGTGATTAACTGATAAATTGGAGATTTTTAGCATTGAAATCTAAAGCTCATTTCAATTGATTTTTGGGTTGTTTTCTTTTTTCAATTTTACTTAAAAAATAACTTTTCTGCCAATCAACTTATCAATTAATCAACTAATTGTTCCAGCACTCCTCTATGTTAAGGTCAGGTTAAGGAAAAGATAGTTTGTTATGGTTAAAATAAGTAAGATTGGTAGCTAAGTTATGCACAACAGTAAAACCTACATAATTGACCTACAATCTATGAATTAACGTTTATACATAAGTTGACTCATGGTTTCACACGGGACAAAAACAGCGGATTTCTTTGTCAAAATCCTGGTTGTTTGACCATCCATCCACCCGACTGCTTCATTTTGTGTCCATTTTTAGTCATTTTGTGTCCATTTTTAGTCATTTTGACAGTTTGTGTCTTTTTTTAGACAGTTTGTGTCTTTTTTAGTCATTTTGTGGCCATTTTTTTAGTCATTTTGTGTCATTTTTGGTCATTTTGTGTCTTTTTTAGTCAGTTTGTGTCTTTTTTTTTTTGACTGGAGACAAATCCAGCGGCTCTTCTTAACGAGCCAAAGGCCAGCTCGTTAAGAAGAGCCGCCGTTAGCGTCAGTTAGCTACAGTTAGCTACAGTTAGCTCTGTAGCAGCACAATGTGTATGTGCTGCTGCTGCAGGGGGTGTTCACTTAGCGATCTCTGTTTGTTTACAACAAGCACTAGACACTCTGTGCACAGTTAGTGATGCCGTTAATTCACAATCATGATGTTTATGATCAGCGGAGACTCTGCTGACGTTGTGCACAGTGCACAAACACGGCTATAGATGCTCTGACAACCTGTTTGTACAAAAAACTTACTGTATTTTTGTGCAAGGACTGTCCCCATCTTTCCCATTGGCCATGAGCATGTTTCACTTCCAAACCAAATGAAAAGTTGGATTTGCTTTGTGCAAACACACAGAAATAACCAGCGAATGTATCATCGTATCATATCTTTTTTGGGTCATTTTGTGTCTTTTTTGGGTAATTTTGTGTCTTTTTTTAGTCATTTGGTGTCTTTTTGGTCAATTTGTGTCTTTTCTGGTCATTTTGTGTCTTTTCTGGACATTTTGTTTTTTTTCGGGACATTTTATGTCTTTTTTTGGTCAATTTGTGTCTTTTTTTTAGTCATTTTGTGTCTTTTTTTAGTCATTTTGTGTCTGTTTTGGGTCATTTTGTTTCTTTTCGGGCCATTTTGTGTCTTTTTTTGGTCATTTTGTGTCTTTTTTTGGTCATTTTGTTTCTTTTCGGGCCATTTTGTGTCTTTTTTTGGTCAATTTGTGTCTTTTTTTGTGGTCATTTTGTGTCTTTTTTTGTCATTTTGTGTCTTTTTTTGGTCATTTTGTTTCTTTTTGGGCCATTTTGTGTCTTTTTTGTCATTTTGTGGTCAATTTGAGTCCTTTTTTTGCTTAATTTTACGCAACATTTTTACAGTGTAGGAAATTCCATCTCTTAAATTCCCATTTGCCCTGACCATGTTTCACTTCCAAACCAAATACAAAAGTTGGATTTGCTTTGTGCAAACACACAGAAATAACCAGCTAATGTATCATCGTGGGTGTCACTAAACCAATCAAAACAGACAAAGTTGAGGATCAACAGTTATTGCACACTAATAGCAGCTCTTTAGTCTTTCCAGCTAACATTACCTCACTTGATTAGATTACACAAGAGGCCGTTTTTCCCTCTTTTCCTTCACTTTTTCCTCTGTGTGTTAGTAGCCAGAGCCTTTTTTAATTGTGCCTGTGAATGCATGCCAGAAAACAAAGCTCTGACCTCGATGAACCGCTTCCCTGTTGTCAATCACTTAGCAGCAATACTTTTTTTAATTGTGCAGATCTCGTTGTGGAATGATTTTCTCCACTTGGTCCCTCTGCTGAAGCATTAGGGTAAGTGGATCTAAAAATAGACGCTGCTATGTCAACATTGTGGCGCCCCATAAACAAGCTGAATTAAATTAGCCGACCACTGTTTCCTCTCTGAGCCTTTGTGGAGCATATGTGAGCAAAGCATTGTGGGAAAAGACTGCTCGGTGTATGTTTCACATGCAAAAATTCCAGTGCGTTCCTGTAAAAACCGACACTGTTTTTATACTTGTGCTATTTTGCAAGAACATGTTGATATGACAGCCAATTGAGAGTCAATCACTCTGCAAGAAGAACCGATTCCAACAACTTTAAAGGGTACTTTCACAGGTTTTTTCTCTGCGTCATTGTTCTTTCAACATCAACAACCATTTTCAACACAAAAAACACACAATAACACACTAAAAACACACACAGAATTACAAAAACACACATAAAAACACATTTAAAAAAATAAAAACCCACATAAAAACCCACAAAAATAAACCAAAAAACATACTTTTTTTTTTTACAAAAAAAACATACATAAAAAAACACACATAAAACACACACAAAAAATGACGAAAAACACATAAAAACACACAAAAACACACTAAAAACACACAAAATTACAAAAACACACATAAAAACACTTTTTTTTTTACAAAAAAACCCACAGAAAAACACAGAAAACACATACATTTTTTTACAAAAACCACCCAAAAAACACACATAAAACACACAAAAAATGACAAAAATCACACAAAACACACAAAAACACACCAAAAACACACCAAAAACATATAAAAAGACACACAAAATTACAAAAACACACATAAAAACAAACGCATACATTTTTTTACAAAAACCACCCAAAAAAATACAAAAAATCACACATAAAACACACACAAAAAATGACAAAAAACACATACAAAAGACACACAAAATTACAAAAACACACATAAAAACACTTTTTTTTTTTTACAAAAAAAATCCACAGAAAACACATACATTTTTTTACAAAAACCACCCAAAAATTACAAAAAAACACACATAAAACACACACAAAAAATGACAAAAAACACACAAAAAAAATTGCTCTCTGAGCCTTTGTGGAGCATATGTGAGCAAAGCATTGTGGGAAAAGACTGCTCGGTGTATGTTTCACATGCTAAAAAAAATTACAAATTCCAGTGTGTTCCTGTAAAAACCTCCACTGTTTTTATACTCGTGCTATTTTGCAAGAACATGTTGATATGACAGCCAGCTGTAGAGTCAATCACTCTGCAAGAAGAACCGCTTCCAGCAACACAGAAGATACTTTCTCAGGTTTTTTCTCTGCGTCATTGTTCTTTCAACATCAACAACCTGACGGTGGAAAATAGCTATTAAGCAATCATGGCTAATATAACTGTCAGCGTTGTTTTTTCTCTAAACTATTACATCTCCACTTTGTCTCTGCCGCTCCGGCCACGTCTCCCTCCTTAAAAGGCATAGCACCAGACTTATCTGCACAGGTTGCCCTACACACACACACACACACACACACACACACACACACACACACACACACACACACACACTCACACACTGCAAATCAGAGAGAAGGTTCACTGCAAAAAAGGTGTCTAAAAACCAGATAAAACAGTAAATCTGAGGGAAATGATCCTGCTGCATGGACAGATAATTTCACTTGACAAGATTTCTTAAATTAAGATTATTAAATCTAGAAATAAGTATGTGGAACGCCTTAAAATGAGAAATTAACTCTTCGAACAACCAAAAACGACACCAAATAATCAAAAAAAGACACAAAATGATCAAAAAAGACACAAAATTACCAAAAATATGTGAAAATGACCACTAAAAAGACACAAATTGATAAAAAAAAGACACAAAATTACCAAAAAAGACATAAAAAGACCATTAAAAAGACTGTTGTTATACAGTATTTATGTTCACTTAGTTTCTATAAAACTGCTTGTGACATTTCATATTTGACTTTGACTGAACTTTTGCTCTCACTTTGCAATAAAAATATCGCGATATATATCGATATTCAGCCTAAATATATCGGGATATGACTTTTGGTCCATATCGCCCAGCCCTAGTAAAGAGTTCCTCTGCTATCCCTCTGATTTATTCTGATTTCTCTGATTATCTACAGAACCATGTCTCTCAACTTTTGTTTGATTCAAAATATCTGAAATGTTTGGATTTTAAAAAATGACAGCTCAATACATCAAAAGATCTGCTACATTCCTAACATAAAGTCCCTGTTTAGACTTAATTCCAGGTTTTTTTCTCACTAGACAGTGTGTGAAAGCGTCCAGCGGAGCAGCAACACGTCTTGGCTCGGTGTTTTAACAAACACTCTGAGGTGCAATAACTTCACGGTCAAGATTGTGCTAATGACTCCAAACTGATGGCCTCATGTTCTCCTCAGTGGAGGAGCAGCGCTGAGAAACTCTGCTGAGTAGAGCAGCTATTCTCAACCTGGGGGTCCCGGCCCCAATTAGGGTCCCGAGATGATTTCTGGGGGTCGCCAAATCATTTTGGAAGTCAGCTCTGTCTCCACTGTGTTAAAGTGTTCATGTGTTTTAGTCTTTTTGGTAATTTTGTGTTTTTTTTGGTAATTTTGTGTCTTTTTTGGTTATTTAGTGTGTGTTTTGGTTATTTTGTGTCTTTTTTTGGTCAATTTGTGTCTTTTTTTTGTCAATTTGTGTCTTTTTTGTGATAATTTTTTGTCATTTTGTGGTCAATTTGAGTCCTTTTTTGCTTAATTTGATGTAATTTTTTGCTCCTTTTGTGTGCATGAGATTCTGTACAGTGAGTGGGGGTCGCGGACAACATGCATGTTAAATTGGAGGTCGCGACTCAAAAAGATTGAGAACTACTGCTGTCGAGGAAGAGAGGAGGCAGAGAGAGTGTGCAGACGTGATAAAAAGTGAAGCAGAGAGAGTGCAGACGTGCAAGAAAGTGAAGCAGAAAGAGTGAAAGCTGCTGGAGCTGCTGGTTGTAATAGGAAATGATGAGTGCTGTTTAAACGACTGCATGGTTTTGACCCTGTGACCACTCGCAGTCGTGAGAACCGAGTCCCGGGCCATGTGTCCTCAAGTCCCTCACTGCTGCACGTACACACACACACACACACACACACACACACACACACACACACACACACACACACGCTTGCACACACTCGGTGTGGAAAGACAAGCAAAAAGTCAACCGAAGCAGAGAACGAGAAGCAGGAAAACGATCCCAGCACCTTCTCACCAGAGCATGTGGACTCGTGCCAACTATGCAGCCTATAAAAATGCAGCCCCCCCCCCCCGCTATAAGTCGCCCAAGTATGTTGTGGTAAGGATTTCATGCACTGCCCTCCCTTTATTCACACTCAATTAGAAGCCTTTATGAAGACAAAAGCCCAATGATGACACAGCAGGAGGGAAAAAAACGGAATATTAGGGAAAATGTGTTTAATCCCAAGATCTCTATAAGAGTTTTTTAGCTTTCCCAGAGCTGCTTTATTATAGGTGTGACTCTCACAAGGACTAGAGGCTCGCAGCCCCCCCCCCCTCCCTGTTATTTACCCATGTGCCCTTGGGCAACACCACTACAACTGCTCCAGTTGCAGTGGTTTGATACTGGACGTTTTCCAGGTGCAGATGTCAGAGCAGCAGGTCAACACTCCCTCTTCAAAACCCATCAATCTTCCAGTTGTCCACACCTCTAGCCGTGATGTCTGACAGGGAAATTCCTAATGCAAAGGCAACTTTTTAGAATAAAATATGCATTTCTGGCTGTGCTGGAAGACATTTTTCAGCAGATGTGTCTTCTGGCGTGCAGCGTGCACGGTCTGCTGATTGATTTTTATAATTGTTCCAGAAGCTGTTATTTAGATATGGTGGTTTGTAGTTCAAATCAAGGGATGGAGTCAGATCTAAATTATGTTCAGGTGCATTTTTTATGCTGATATTGCATTTAAGTCTGTATGTATCCATGCTGGACCAAAGCGTTAGTGTCCACCTGGCCTTCACCAACAAAATGTCAATCAAAGAGACTCAAAATGACCACAATAGAGATAAAGAGACTCCAAAAGGACTACAGAGAGACTAAAACAACTACAAAGCAATACAAAACAGCTCCAATGACCCTCACGACTACGAAAATAGGAAAAAACAGCCACCTAAAGATACAAAAGTATTACAAAGTGACTTAAGAGGACTACAAGAAGACAAAAATAAAAACCAAGAGAAAAAAACTACGGAAAGGATTCAAAATGACAAATTGAAAAACAAAAAAAAGACCCAGAAATTACAGTGACACAAAACTACAAGGCTACATAGAGATGAACAACAAAAGGTGTAAATCAACTATAAAAAGATCCCAAAACAACCACAAAGAGACAGAAAACAACCTCAAAGAGATGAGAAACAACTACAGAAAGGTGCAAATCAACAACAGACAATATCATGGGAAAAAGACCAATAAACTTAGTTACACAAAACATCTACATAGAGTCCCAAAAACAACAATAGACATAAAAAAACAACTGGAAAAAGGTGCAAAACCACGAACAAAATCTACAAATTCAAAATCAAAGAGACAATATCAGAAAATCATAACAAAGAGATGCAAAACCACAGAAAGATGCATCACTACTACAAAGAGACAAAACAACAACAAAAAATATGCTTAAAAACTTTAAAACCTGTCTCTTGCTCTTATTTAGGATGTGGTGCAACATCACATTATCTGCACATAATAAATTCACTGCAGAAGTAGGAAAGAGAACTTAAATGGTTTACGACCAGATAGTCAAGTATTTTGCACTGGATTCAAACTCAACTATGCTGCATAAACCTGTGACCTGCAAGTTAAAGTTAAAACCACAGAAAGATGCATCACAACGACAAAGAGACACAAAACCAGACCAGAAAATAGGCTAATCAACAAAAAAATCTGTGTCTCCTGCTCTTATTTAGGAGAGGTGGTGGGGCTTTTTGTATCTGTGCACATCACATAATCTGCACATAATAAACTCACTGCAGAAGTAAGAGAGAGAACATGAATGGTTTAAAACCAGATGGTCTGATATTCAAGTATTTTGCACTGAATTCAAATTCAACATTGCTGCATAAACGGTGACCTGCAGGTTAAAGTTAAAACCACAGAAAGATGCATCACAACTACAAAGAGACACACAAAAACAACATACAATATCAGTGTCTCCTGCTTTTGTGGGGCTTTTTGTATCTCTCATCACATAATCTGCACATAATAAACTCACTGAAGAAGTAAGAGAAAGAACATAAATGGTTGTTTGTCTGAGGTATTTTGCACTGGATCCAAACTCAACTCTGCTGCATAAACCGTGACCTGCAGGTTAAAGTTAAAACCACAGAAAGATGCATCACAACTACAAAGAGACACAAAACCACAACAAAAACTATGCTAAACAACTTTAAAATCTGTGTCTCCTGCTCTTATTTGGTCTGGCTTTTTGTATCTGTGCACATCACATAATCTGAAGTAGGAAAGAGAACATAAATGGTTTAAAACCAGATGGTTGTTTGTCTGATGTTCAAGTATTTTGCACTGAATTCAAATTCAAACATTGCTGCATAAACCTGTGACCTGCAGGTTAAAGTTAAAACCACAGAAAGATGCATCACAACGACAAAGAGACACAAAACCACAGCAAAAATAAGCTAAACAACTTTAAAATCTGTGTCTCCTGCTCTTGTGAGGCTCTGCACATAATAAACTCACTGCAGAAGTAAGAGAAAGAACATAAATGAAGTATTTTGCACTGGATCCAAACTCAACTCTGCTGCATGAACCTGTGACCTGCACAGTTAAAGTAAAGACACTCATGCTCTGCATTCGAGCCAAAGTTTTAAAAGCCTACCTCTGATTTCCACACGACGTAGGCGTGAGAGCTGGACGGCTGCACCTTCCTCTGGAGCCACCTCCGCGGGGAGAAGAGCGCGCCGGTGCTGCCGGACGGCGCCGCGCCGGGCCCGGGGCCCCGCACCAGGAACGGTAAATCCCCCGTGGTATTCCTTTTGGCACGCGTCGCGACATCATAGTCAAAGTGAAAGTTTGAGGACGGAGAAACATCCAAAGGTATGGAGGGCGAGGAGAGGGACGGGCTGATCGGCTCCTTCAGCACCGGGATCCGGGTGCGTAAAGCCGGTTTTGGAGCCGGAGACGCACCTGAGTCCGCTGCAGAAAGCGGCGCGCCACTTCCTCCCTCCACCTCCGCGTCACAGTGTCTGATAATAGCGGGGTCCAGGCTCCGGGTTTGGCGTAGCCTCCGCTTGCTGATGGCTTTGGAGGCGGGAGAGGAGCAGGAGAAGACGCTGTTGAGGAGTCCGTGAGCGGCAGACATCGTGTCTCCTCGTGTCGGATCTCACATCAGCGCGGTTTTTCCAAAAGCTGGCTGCAGAAGTTTAGCCATCAAAAGAAAAAAGGTCCGAGTGGCGCAGGAGCTGCTGACGAGCTGGAATGTGATGCATCTGGCTGCAGACGCTGCGCAAAGTGGAGAAAGAGCGAAGCTGCTGGTCATTCCCGGACTAGAGTGGAGAGAGGAGACAGAGTGTGTGTGCAAGAGTGTGCAAGAGGGTTGAAAAAAACCTTCAGATATGTGTTTGCATGCTCTATTTCTAGCCAATTCCATGTCAAAAACTATATTAATAAGCACTTGGGTATTATTTTTAACTCTCCAAGTATGTTTATATTTAGAGGCACCTCCTTTTTTCTGTCTTGACACGATGTAAATAACTCCAGATGATCTCCAGTGGGCGTTCACTAGACTCATCCACCAAATTCCATTCAGAAAATCATCATTTTATCCTCAAAACCACTTTTGCACCACTCACTTTTTAACTTTCACATTCAGATTCAGAATACTTTATGAGTCCCAGAAGGGCAATTCAGTTTTACAGTCAGCCTATCCATAGTACATATATATATATGCATATATATATATATGTGTATATAGGCATATATATACAAACAAAAACAGTAGAAGAAATGAATAAATAGTACATTGACATCAACAACAACCACAACCAGTGACCATACAGCTGAGCAGGATGCAGAATCATTTCAGTTTATATTGCATATCTGTGCATTAAGCACAAAAGTCTGTTTCCTGTTGTATTTGTAATTCAAAACACACACACACACACACTGCAAAAAAAGAAAAGTTGGGTGAACTCAAAATTTCAAGGCAACAAACTTCGATAAAATTTTAAGTTGGACAATTAAACTAAATATTTTAAGTTTTTTTTTTAGTTTGCTCAACTCTGAATTCAGATTTTTTAATTCATAATTTCACATTGTAATAACTTTTAATCCTTACTTCTGCTAACTTCTGCAATGTGCTGAATTGGCACGATTGTAACGCCGCTATGAAATGTCAGCTAATGTTGCTACCACAATGTTGAGTTAGCATTGATACGCTAATGGCTACTCTTGTAGCTGTAACAAGCAGCGCAGCTAGCGTCAGTTAGCCGCTAGCATCAGTTAGCCGCTAGCTTCAGTTAGCCGCAAGCATCAGTTAGCCGCTAGCATCAGTTAGCCGCTAGCTTCAGTTAGCCGCTAGCATCAGTTAGCCGCTAGCATCAGTTAGCCGCTAGCATCAGTTAGCCGCTAGCATCAGTTAGCCGCTAGCATCAGTTAGACGCTAGCATCTGTTAACTGCTAGCATCAGTTAGACGCTAGCATCAGTTAGACGCTAGCATCAGTTAGACGCTAGCATCAGTTAGCCGCTAGCATCAGTCAGCCACTAGCATCAGTTAGACGCTAGCATCAGTTAGCCGCTAGCATCAGTTAGCCACTAGCATCAGTTAGATGCTAGCATCAGTTAGCCGCTAGCATCAGTTAGCCGCTAGCATCAGTTAGCCGCTAGCATCAGTTAGCCGCTAGCATCAGTTAGTCGCTAGCATCAGTTAGCCGCTAGCATCAGTTAGACGCTAGCATCAGTTAGTCGCTAGCATCAGTTAGCCCCTAGCATCAGTTAGCCGCTAGCATCAGTTAGCCGCTAGCATCAGTTAGCCGTTAGCATCAGTTAGCCACTAGCTTTCGCTAATGACAGAATTTCACCGCTTTCCCACATTTCACAACAAAGAAATAAGAGTTATCAGAACTATTGTCCCTTGTTGTGAACCCCAACTTAAAGATATAAGTAACAACAACTCACCAACTTGTTTTTGAGCAGACAACTGGCTTCCTTTGTTGTGCTAACTTACATTATTGCCCTAAATGTCAATAATAATTTATATTTCCATGTTTTACCAACTTAAATCACTGTTTTTGGCTTTTTTTTGCAGTGCACACAGTGAACTTCTTACACTAAAATGAGTGAACTCCTCCACCAGCATCTGTGTCAATAACTGTCTGGAGTTCAGCTTCTTGCACAGGTGTATGAAGATATTATTACTACTTACTATTAATCCTGCGGCTCACTTATTGTTGGGCTAATAATAGCAGCCAGCACGCTCCACTGATAGGCTTATTATTCCCAGACAGCGAGCTGGATTAATGGGAAGATTAATATGCCTATTTTCATCCCCGGCTAAATCATGTCTGTCTGTGTGACCTTCTGCCCGTCTGATGAGTGTGTCTGACTGCATGATTACTTTTATGAGAATGAGCTTATTAATTAAAGAAACTCATCTCTTTAACCCTTTGATGCACAAGATATAAACACCTTCTAATGCACAGCATGGGTCCAAAATGACCCGTTTTTTATTACAACAGATCATTATATCCATTTTTACTTTCATATTTTATGAAGATATATAGTTTTTGTATTATTACATCAAGTTTACACACATGGGTCAAAAATGACCTCATGCATTAGAAGCGTAGTGATACAAAATGAGCACAGAGAAACACTAAACAAATACAAAGAGTTGCAAAGCGACTGCAAAAAAGGGCAAACAACAAGAGAAAAAAACTACAAAAAGACAAATACAATTAGAAAGTGATACAATATAACTAGAACGAGACACAAGGTGGATACAAAGAGACACAAAATAACTACAACAAGAAACAAAACAACTGCAAAGACATTCATAATAGCTACAGAAAGACACAAAAAGAACTCCAAAAGACCGAAACAATTAGAAAGTGATGCAAAACAACTAGAACAAGACACAAGGTGGATACAAAAAGACACAAAAATGACTTAAAAAAGACACAAAAATACTAAAAAAAAAAAAAAGACAGACAGACAAAAAATGACAACAAAAGACACAAAATAACTTACAAAGACACAAAATAACTTACAAAGACACAAAATGACAAAAAAAAGAGACAAAATAACCAAAAAAAGAGACAAAATGACTTAAAAAGAGACAAAATGACTAAAAAAAGAGACAAAATGACTAAAAAAAGACACAAAATGACCAAAAAAATACACAAAATGACTACAAAAAGCCAAAAAACGACTTTCAAAGACACAAAATGACTGGAAAAAGAGACAAAATGACCAAAAAAAAGACACAAAATGACCAAAAAGGACACAAAATGACCCAAAACTGTTACACTAAACACACAAGACACAAATAAAAATAAGAAAAAAAAGGGGGTTTTACTCAAAAAGTAAGAAATTAAAACAAAAAATTAGGACGTATGATGAAGTTATTTGGGGGAAAACCTGCAAAACTGAATGATGAAATTAATTTATTGCAAATATATAGAACACAAAAACCTAGTGGGGTCACTTCAGACCATGTTGTGCATTAAAGGGTTAAAGAGAGAGTGTGTGAGAGAAGGAGCTTGTGTGTGTGGCCCAGTGTGTGAAAGTATGGGAAAAATGAAAAGAGACAGCAGGAGCCTGCAGAGGAGGGTGATAAAGGAGCTTATGAAGCTTCGCCGCATGACACACTCACACACAGACACACAACACAGCATGACATGACACTGATAACAGCTGAGATAGATTCGACCCGGCTAAAAACAGTCTGCAGGGCGACAGAACGAGACGAGGGAAAACACAGGAGCAGGAATTATAGAAAGAAAACACAATGTTCCACATTAGTTTATTAAAGAAATGTTTATGGAAAGAAGCCAGAACCTGAGGCGTTATTACTGCCCTGGACTAATACTCCTCCATATTCAGGGTCAAAGCCAAAAACAACAGGCATAAAGAACAATAGTGCATAATTTAGGAGGCAGATATGTTGTTTTAGCATAGATTTAGAACATATAAACCCATGCAGCAGCTGTGATTTTTTTATTTTGTTGATTTTGGATTACTGAGGGGGCCGACTGACGGACTCATATATACCAGGAAGAGAAAATAACTACAAAGAAAGAGAAGAAAATAAAGACAAAAAGATGCAAAAAAGTTGCTCATAGCAACTATAAAAAGGGGAAAACAACCACAGACACAAAATGACTACAAAGAAAGACAAAACAACTTTAAAAAAGTGCAAAGACATTCGTAACAGCTACAAAATAACCAGAGAAAAACCCAAAAAGAACTACAAAAGACCAAAACAATTAGAAAGTGATGCAAAACAACTACAAAGAGACGCAGGAGGACCAAAAAAAAGAGACAGAACAACTGCAAAGAGGCTCAGGACAACTTTAAAAAGGGGGAAAACAACCACAGACACAAAGTGACTAAAAATAAACACAAAACAACTTTGAAAAGGGCAAACAACCAGATAAAAAATACCTACAAAAGACCAAAAACTATTAGAAAGTGATGCAAAACAACTACAGAGCGACACAAAATGACCAAAAAGAGAATTGATGCACCCACAGAGACACAAAATAACTACAACAAGAAACAAAGACAGACGCAAAATGACAAAAAAAGACAAAGACACAAAATGACGAAAAAAAAGAACAAAATGACTACAAAAAGATACAAAGTTACTAAAATAAGACACATAAAGACTCAAAATGACCAAAAAAAGACACAAAATGACCAAAAAAATACACAAAAATACTAAACAAAAGACACAATCAGACACAAAATGACAAAATTGTTCCGCTAAACACACAAGACCCAAATCAAATGGAGTCCCACTAGAATAAAACCAGAGTTGATGACAGGATCACACACAATCACAAGATCACATTTATGTTGGTTTTTATTTGTTTCTTTTTGGTTCTAAATGTTTTAATCCAGAAAGTCAGAATAAAAAATATATTATTATTAGGTCATATAGGTGAAAAAAATATACCAACATGGTATTTAAACATGTTTTAAGTGTGAATACAGGCAGGATAGAAAGACTCCACAGAGTTAAACTACTTCAGATTTAAATCACCAAACATAATTGAATTATTTATCTGCTGGATAGAGAAATAAATCTGGAATAAATCAGCTCCAGCATTAATCATGTTAACTGTCAGATAAAAATAGAGCCTCTATTGCTGCTTCAGGTCTAAAAGTAATGTGATTTCTTTTGTTTCCTGACCTCGTGACCTCTTCACTCATATCTGTGTAAGCGGCTCGGACAATGAAATGTGCACAGGAAACCATGTCTGTGCAGCCGGAGCTCAATCTGGGCTCATTCTGCTTAAAACGGTTTGAGGCGCTGGTGCTCTACTATTGTAGACCAAATATGGACAGAGTGTATATGAGAGTTACTGGCTAGAGTGGAGCTCCAGTGATTTATTCCCCTTCTCTTCCACTCTGAATCTGTCTGATAGACTCTGACACTGTGTCAAATGATCACTGTTTCACATTAGATGTTTCCATGGTTACGCATAAAGCTCACATTGTCTTCAACATATGAAGCACGGACAAATTATTAGAGAATTATACAATCATCACAGACGAGAAAAAGGCCTTTTACAGTGTTTTTCTAGTGTTTTTTTGTAGTTACTTACTTTGTAATTTATCTGTTTTTTTGTAGTTATTTCTTGTCTGGTTGGTTGTTTTTGTATTATTATGTGTCTCTAGTTGTTTTGTTTATCTTCATAGTCATTTTGAATCCTAATAATAATTCATTTTTTGTTCTGATTTACTGGATTAAAACATTTAGAACCAAAAAGAAACAAAGAAAAACCAACATAAATGTGATCTTGTGATTGTGTTTGATCCTGTCATCAACTCTGGTTTTTATTCTAGTGGGACTCTATTTTATTTGGTCATTTTGTGTCTTTTTTGGTTATTTTGTGTCATTTTGTTTCTTTTTTGGTCATTTTGTGTCTTATTTTAGTAATTTTGTGTCTTTTATTGGTCATTATGTCTTTTTTTGTCATTTTGTGTCTTTTTTGTCATTTTGTGTCTTTTTTATTCATTTTGTGTCTTTTTTTGTCATTTTGTGTCTTTTTTGTCATTTTGTATCTTTTTTTTAATCATTTTGTCTTTTTTGTCATTTTCTATCTTTTTTTAGTCATTTTGTGTCTTTTTTAGTCCTTTAGTCCAACATAAAATGTGATTTTGAATTCTAGTTCTAGTGGGAGTCTATTTTATTTGTGTCTTGTGTGTTTAACGTAGCAATTTTGGTCATTTTGTGTATTTTTGTATATTTTTGTCTTGTCTTTTTTTAGTAATTTTGTGTCTTTTTTGTCATTTTGTGTCTTTTTTTTTGTCATTTTGTGTCTTTTTTGGTCATTTTGTGTCTTTTTTTTGTCATTTTGTGTCTTTTGGTGTCTTTTTTTAGTGATTTTGTGTCATTTTGCATCTTTTTTAGGCCTTTAGTCCTACATAAAATGTGATTTTGAATCAGTTTGGGTTTTTTTAAACTTCCAAATCATGATCATGCTTACTTAAGAATTTGAAATGTTGCAGATGTGAACACAGGTTGCAAATACAACATATAAGAGGGTTACATCCAGTTCTATCATTTTATACTAAATATATCTGACCTTGTCTCCAGTCTTACGTGTCATGAAGAAGTCATGCTTTGGTACTTTAAGTGACTCCGGAGGGTTAAAATGTGTTTGCAAACTTGCAGTAAATTAAAACACACACAGTATGTTCCCTGCAGCAATGTAACTATAAAAAAACCAAGATTTCACGTGTCCCTGGCTGCACATGTAAACATCCCTATACTGTATAGGAGCCACCATATTGTTCCAATAGAGCTAGATTAGATTATTAAGACATGGTGAATTATCTTTTGCTGTATTTTGCCTCAAGGAAAAGGTTCCTTCCCTAAACCGTGTTAACTGAATACCAAAACAACATGTTTTCCTCCTCTAAGGTAAGATACCCGGGTTGCTATATTTGTGTAGGGTGCTTTTAAAAAATATATTTAATCTTAGAATATGATCAGCAGAGTTGGAATAGAGGTAATTTGCTATAGTCTTATAAAATGGCCTAAAGGTTCTTTACAATTTTCATGTCATGGATCCCTAAACAGACACAGATGGCTTTCCTCTTTGGGGAAATTTTATCCCTTGGACCTACTTTTTTTATATAAATGTGGAAATTATGAAGATATTGGCAAAATGTGTGATTAAGAGTGGCATAAACACAGGTGAATCATAGTAAAAATGAGTTACACATGTTTTGCAGTATTGTTAAACCAGGTATGTTCCTATACTGACACCTAGTGGCCAGATTTAGGAATTGCACTGCTTTCTTTTTTTTTCTTTTAATTTAATGCTGCCTTAGGGTTCTGTGCATGTTCAAATGTTTCATGCATAAATGTTTCAACAAACCAACCTTCTTCTTTCATTATTAAGAACAAAATGTGTGACAAATGTCATAGTATATCATGAAAAAATATATATTTTTTTCTCTCTGCTGCACTGACCTGTCCTCACCACTGGAGAGCAGCAGTGAGTAACTCTTTATTTGAAAGGGACAACCAGGATCACATGTTGATTTTCTGTATCATTAATAAAAATGCAGACATGAAAACAACCTTCTGTGCTGTTTGTTTATTAAAGCCTCATGTTTAAAAAGGAGATGATAACAGAGGAATCAGAACTCATGACATGCTGTCAATTAATATGGAGGAATCAGAGCCATATTTCTTCTTACAGAGGTGCAGGATCTATTAATTCTCCCCAAGATGTTACAAAACAAATAAGTTAAAATAATGTTTTTAATGTGAAACAAAAACGGACTTAATAACCACAAATGTATCTAAAACTTAAGGCCCACGGGCCAATTGCAGCCCTCGTGATGATATTTTGTGGCCCCCACCTTGATATGAAAGTTTAATGTGAGTTTTATATGAATGGCACTTTACCGTGTTGTGTGTGGAAGGTCCCTTTAGTTACTTTTTTTGGTAATTTTGTGTCTTTTTTGGTAATTTTGTGTCTTTTTTTTGTAATTTTGTGTCTTTTTGGTAATTTTGTGTCTTTTTTAGTAATTTTGTGTCTTTTTTGGTCATTTTGTATCTTTTTGTAATAATTTTGTCTTTTTTTAGTAATTTTGTGTCTTTTTTGGTCATTTTGTGTTTTTGTGTTCTTTTTTTTAGTCATTTTGTGTATTTCTTTTAGTAATTTTGTGTCTTTTTTGGTCATTTTGTGTTTTTGTGTTCTTTTTTTAGTCATTTTGTGTATTTCTTTTAGTCATTTTGTGTCTTTTTTGGTCATTATGTGTCTTTCTTGGTAATTCTGTGTCTTTTTTGGTAATTTTGTGTCTTTTTTGGTAATTTTGTGTATTTTTTTGGTAATTTTGTATATTTTTTTGGTAATTTTGTGTCTATTTTGGGTCATTTGTGTCTTTCTTTCATACTTTTGTGTCTATTTTGGTAATTCTGTGTGTTTTTTGGGTCATTTTGTGTCTTTTTTTGGTCATTTTGTGTCTTTTTTGGTCATTTTGATACTGCCTCCAGCAAGGTTCAACTGTTTTCAGCAAGTAGCTCTATCTGCGGGTTCTCTGACGTTTGGACACGCCCACTTCCCCCCGCACACCTCCTAAACGGCTGCTGATTGGTTAGAATCGTCAGTGTGGGCGTGTCTTCTCATGAAACGGGCTGTCCGGCTCCTCCGCCAGGCTGCATTCCAGCCTCCCGGTCTATAAAACGGCGTAGAGCGATGCCCCCTCTCCCACACGTCGCCATGAACAAATGAATTCGCGGGGAATTAAATATCAATTTCACAAAGGAGAGCGAGTCCTGTGCTTCGAGCCCGACCCCACCAAGGCTAAAGTCCTGTATGACGCTAAGGTAATGTTTATTCTGGTAGTTTATTTCCTAGTTATTGATACATTTATAGAAGAAGAGCAGGTTGTTTCTGCAGAGCGTGCAGGACGCATGGACCGACTCTAACAGCCACTTAGGCCCTAAAAACGAGTCTTAAAGTGGTTTATTTCCTGCAGAGTTTCTTCTTGAAATGCATGATTCAGCTTTAAGTTACCTCAGTAAAGATTAATGACATAGTTGCTGTGTTTAGTTGGTTTATATTTAGGCTGCTTGATCAGGCAAAATAACACAAATGCATGCAATATGGCTCTTTAAATCAACGCAAGAGCTGTCATATTATATCAAATAGTCAAGTTATTACAGCTGCGTCACTTTTGTGCAGACTAGTTAAACAAATAAACAAACATCAACACATTAGCATCCAGCTAGCTTACCTCCATCACTGACAAATCCGTTATTAAAGTTATTATCGAGTCATTTTAGTGTAAATACATGATACATGACAAGGAAGATAATGAAGGTGATGTGTTAAAACAGAAGATAAAGCTTCGGCTGGTTTTGAGTATTTTATTAACGTATAAGTGCGCAATGTGGTTAGCAGGCTAGTTAGCATGCTAACGCTAACGAGGGTTTGTTTACATCGGTGCTAACTGAGGCTAACTGTTAGCATTAACTCTTTAACTGCATGTTTGTGATTTAAAGTGGTGTCAGAAGCTCAAAGTCGTGTATTAATAATAATAATAATAACAACAATAATAATAATAATAATACATTTTATTTATAATGCACTTTACATTACAGGAAATCTCAAAGTGCTACAGATTAAAAGCATTAAAAGGATTTTAAAAAAAAGGAAAAAACAGAAAACATACATCCATAATCTATATTGTATTGTATTGAACTTGCAATAGTAGCATTACAATGTAGAATACCGAGTTTGAAGGAAAAATAAGATGTTCTTTTATTGATATCTTGGATTATCAAAATAGTTGATGGTTAATTTAATAATTGATTATTGTTTGATTAATGAATAATTGTTGCAGCTCTACACTTGAGTAACCAATGTTTTTAATAATAAACAGGGCTGTACGGGTGCTTGAAATCCTTGAAAATGCTTGAATTTAAATGTTGTATTGTCAAGGTTTGAAAAGCGCTTGGATTTTGGATAAAGGCGGTATCAAAATAACCAAAAAAAGACAGAAAATGACAGAAAAAAACAAAATTACTTAAAGACAGAAAATGACCAAAAAAGACACAAAATTACAAAAATGACACAAAATGACTGAAAACACTAAATTACTTAAAAAGACACAAAATTACAAAAAAGACACAGAATTACCCAAAAAAAATGAGTAGCCTATCTGAATTGAAGACCGTTCCTCCTAAAAGTGTAACACCATCGCTGTTGGTATGGTTCAGTGAAATCTCCCCCTTTTAGTATGTAAGTACTCATCTAAAACATGCAATTTACAACAGGTGTAAGATACTGGAAAAGCTTGAAAATTTACCTTTAAATTCCTTGAAAAATGCTTGAATTTGACCACTGCTAAAGTGTACGAACCCTGAATAAACCACAGGGGCCCATAGTAGACTAACATACTGTTTTGGTTTTCCGTTGCAGGTCCTTGATGTCCTGATTAGTACAGATGAACATGGAAGAAGAATCCCAAAGTACCTGATTCACTTCAACGGTTGGAACAGAAGGTAGCCATCTTGCTCTGATTAACGTTGCATGAACCTGAGTTAATGTCACCTTCCTACTTTTTAAATCTGTCATACTCATTGTAGTGTTGATTGTTGCAAATCTCATGTACATCAATGTATGAAACGCTGCTGTCCCACCATGCAGGTGTGTGTGATTTTTCTTTCCTCCATGTGTGTGTTTTTGGGTAGCTGGGATCGTTGGGCTGCAGAGGATCATGTCCTAAGGGACACTGAGGAAAACCGTAAATTGCAACATAAACTGGCTCGCAAAGCTCTAGGTCGCATGTAAGTTCATATTAGGTTCATTCATTGAGTCGTGGAGGTAAACACACCGTCACAGTGTATTTAAGCAGTGAGTAGGGTTGTCAAAAGTATCCATACTCAAAAAAAGTATCGATATTAAAACGTATCTATCCGGATACGATTCTCATTTTCAAAAGTTTTGATGAAATATGGAAGTAAATCTGTGTCATCGGAGTTTGAAATAAAAGACATTGAATTTCTAGCACTGAATATTTGTGCATTTAAATTATGTATCTGAACGTTTTTCAGTGTTAAAAATTCATCTGCAAAAAATTCAACGTCTTTTTTTATTTCAAACTCCGATGACACAGATTTACTTCCATAATCAAAGTGTTTTTTTCTCTCTTTAAATTCCCAGAATGAAGCAGAGAAAAGTCGACTTATCAAGCCTGCCTAATATTGTGCACAGCATGCAAAATATTGTTCTAATTGTTATTGTTTATTGTATTTTTTTTTTCTTTTTTTTGCACTACCTCAGGCCTGCACAACTGTTTTTTTTTATAAATATTTAACCTGTTTGGTTCTGTTAATTTTTACATGTTGCATTTTTCTTGTTAATAATTTTAAGGGTCTTTGTTTTTATCCTTGTGGTATCGAAAACAGTAAAAAGTATCGATACAAAAACGTTGTATCCGGATACAATACTCATTTTCAAAAGTATCTGAAGCTTGTTATCATAGTTGCAGTTTCTTTATGCACAACTGTTTTTTATTATAAATATTTAACCTGTTTGGTTCTGTTAATTTAGAATTTAGTAACTTCAGGTAATATTTCGAGAAAAAAGTTGCAAATTTACTAGATTAAAGTGGCAAATCTACAAGAAAAAAAGTTGCAGATTTAAGAGATTTAAAGTGGAAAATCTGTGCGAAAAAAGTTGCAGATTTACAAGAAAAAAGTGAAAAAAAGCAACTTTTTTGTAGCAGATTCAGCACTTTAAATCTCATAAATCTTCAAAAAATGTAATATCATCCAATATTCTCTAGGGTTGAAATTTGGAATTTGCAAGTATTTCAATGAGTGTCCTATTAAGGGTTAAAGTGGTGAATCTGGGAGAAAAAAGTTGTTTTTTTTCCCACTTTTTTCTCGTAAACCTGCAACTTTTTTCGCACAGATTTTCCACTTTAAATCTCTTAAATCTGCAACTTTTTTTCTTGTAGATTTGCCACTTTAATCTAGTAAATTTGCAGCTTTTTTCTTGAAATATTACCTGAAGTTACCAAATATAGTTCTTTGCCTGATAAAGGTTTAAGGGCCTTTGTTTTTATATTTCTGGTATCGAGTATTGAATATTTTCCTGAGTATCGGTACCGTGACAACCCTACCATTGAGTATACTTTCTTGTGTGCACATCACTTAGACATCTCTCTCTTTGTAGAAAGAGCAGAATCATTGAAATACTTATTTTTTCTGTCCGGCTGTAGGAAGAGAAGGGTATGGGCCAAGCGGCGGCGTCGTCAGTCTGGTACTAAATCCTCTCTGAAGACTCTCCCGAAGGAGGACGACAGTGATGACCCATGTGAGGAAACTTTCTCTCTTTTTTTTGTGTGTTTTTTGCTCCCAGTTTCCCCTAAACAATCCCATTAATCCCTTCATATTTTATCTATCTCAGGTTTGATTTCATCTTCAGAGAGTAGTGACGGGGACGACTCGGACCCTGAATCTTCAAATAGTGGCGACAGCACTTTCTCTGAGGATATCAACAAAATGGTAACAAATCAAGTCGAAACATTTATTCATAATGATTTTGGTTATTATCAAGATTGTTTCCATGACTGTATATGTGAAATTGACTAAAAAAAGACACAAATTGACTTAAAAAAGACACAAATTGACTTAAAAAAGACACAAATTGACCAAAAAAGACTCAATGTGCTTAAAGTAAAAATCATACATGACAGAAATATACAATATACATACACTAAACATTGCATTAACATATAATACAGCATAAACATGAGGGTAGAGTCGTGTAAGAGGTAGCGGTAGATCATTGTTTTCTTCAATGTCTTGTTCATTTTAATGCCTGGTACAACTAAAGGTACATTTTTTTTAGGACAAATATGATAACAACAAAAATATCTAATAAGAGTTTAATTTAAGAGCTGATCTTAGACATTTTCCATGGTTTTATTCATAATGATTTTGGTTATTATCAAGAACGTTTCCATGACTGTAGATGTGAAAATGACTGAAAAAAGACACAAATTGACCAAAAAAAATGTGAAATTACCAAAAAAGACGCAAATTGACAAAAAAAGACTCAATGTGCTTAATGCAATGTTTAGTGTATGTATATTGTATATTTCTGTCATGTATGATTTTACTTAACATTATATATAAAACAGATAAAATAAATCATTGTGACATACATTAAAAACATATAATACAGCATTAAAAAAATGAGGGTAGAGTAGGGTAAGAGGTAGTGGTATTATCATTGTTAAAAGAAACAACAATAGTACTGCTTTTAATCCATTTAGGCCTAAAACGGCTGGAAAAACTGCCTGTAAAACCTCTGGGTGATTTTCAAATAAGCCCCTAAAACCTGAAGTTTTTCTGTAAATCAACAGAAGTGTCAACTCTTCCTACTAAATAATAGATTTTTCAGCCTCTGTAGCAGATAGAAATGAAATTCAAAAAGTATTTGAGAGATTATAGCTGTTATATCTGAGCTCCCTCCACTATAGTCGTCATTTTGTGTCTTTTTGTGTCCTTTTTTAGTCATTTTGTTTCTTTTTTGGTAATTTTTTGTCTTTTTTTGGTGATGATTTCAAAGTTCTGGAAAAGTCCCATGATGCATTGCGACACTCCCACATGTATTCTGATGCATTTCATTGGTCAAGAGACCGAAAATAGGTGGAAAAAACTACAAATACTACAAAACGACGTATCCTCTTTCCCGGTTTTAATGGTAGAATAACACAACAGTGCCCAACAGGTTTTAATGGTAGAAATGCGGTAATGCTTTCACCCTTTACCTAACTAAAAGCTTGAGAAGAAAGATGTGTTTTTTGTCTACTTTTAAAGGAAGGCACTGTTTTCTGTGGTAAAGAATTCCAGAGAGTAGGACCATAATGACTGAAGGCACCATGAGCTGCTTTAGTGTTTATTCTGGGTTATATGGTGAGGAGACCTTTATTTGATGATCTGTCTGGCGTGTATTCAGAAAGAACTGTTCACTGTCTTCCTTCACTCCATTTATAGTAAACGTACCTGTTCAGCCAGTCTGTCCTTTTGAAAACCACATCCTCTTAGTTTCTATGGACTTAAGGATTATTCAGGATTCATACTGATGCTTGAAATCCTTGAAAATGCTCAAATTTTAATATTGTGTTTTCAAGGTTTGAAAAGTTCTTGGATTTTGGATAAAGTGCTTGAAAATGCTTGAAATTCTTACTGTATTACTCTTGCAATCTGACTATAGATAATCACATGTTCAATGAAAAACATACTAAATTGAATATTGTGATTAGCAAACTGTACTTTTGGTTGTTAAAAGTGTAAAACCATCGCTGTCGGTATGGTTGAGTGAAATACCCCTTTTAGCATGTAAGTACTCATCTAAAACATGCAATTTACAACCGTTGTATGATACTGAAAAACTTGAAATTGGACCTAGAAAGTCCTGGAAAAGTGCTTGAATTTGACTACTCAAAAATTGTCTGAACCTTGCTTATATCTTGTTTGTTTCAGAGAGTGGAGCCGGACATTAATGTTAAAAGGGAATGTGAGGAGAAGATCGTCCACGTTGACATCAACATCCCAGACGCTCTGAAGAAGAAACTGGAGGACGACTGCTTCTACATCAACAAGAGGAAGAAGGTACGAGACACTGGGACTCCTGGTACACAGTGAAGTTTGTTTTAAAGTTTAGAGAATATTCTGTGATTGTCTGTGTTTTCCTCTCCCAGCTGGTGATGGTTCCCTGTCAGACCAACGTGGTTCACATCCTGGAGTCCTACGTCAAACACTTTGCCATCAACAAAGCTTTCATGGCCAACGAGAGATACAGACGCCAACAGAACACCACGCAGAACAGCAGCCCCCAGCCGGTTCCTCCGGAGAAGAGGTGAGCCTCACACTCTGAACAAAAACATTCAAAACATGTTTCTTTTAATGTCTAGGATTAACCTGTCCATCTGGCCCAGACTGACTGCCTGATTCTGATAATAATCCTTTTTCTTGTTGTGTTTGAAGCGAGGAGTTGTGTAAGGAGATGGTGGACGGCCTGAGGATCACGTTTGACTTCACATTACCCATGATCCTCCTCTACCCCTGTGAACAAGCCCAGTTCAAGAAGGTCAGCTCCTCCAGACTCTTCCTGGCCGCCAACGAAAGCTCCCCCTGCTCCAGCAAGTAAGTGCAAAAGTGGCGTCTCGTCTTCGCTTTTTATTCTGCGTTTGGACGAGCGTTTTCAGGAGGAAGTCTGCTGCATACGGTGAGGCTAAAGTGTGTGAATTGGATTGGGTATCATGCCATGCCAAAAAAGACACAAAATTATGACAAAAAGGACATAAATTATGACAAAAGACACAATTCTGACAAAAAAGACACACATTGTGACAAAAAAGACAAAATAGTGACAAAAGGGACACAAATTATGACAAAAAGGACACATTATGACAAAAATACTCAAATTCTGACAAAAAAGACACAAAGGACACAAATTCTGACAAAAGGGACACATTATGACAAAAAATACTCAAATTATGACAAAAAAGACACAAAATTATGACAAAGGACACAAATTATGACAAAAATGACACAAATTATGACAAAAAATACTCAAATTATGACAAAAAATACTCAAATTATGACAAAAAATACTCAAATTATGACAAAAAAGACACAAATTATGACAAAAAAGACACACAACAAAAGACTCACATTATGACAAAAAAAGACACAAATTATGACAAAAAAGACACGACAAAAGACTCACATTATGACAAAAAAGACACAAAAAAATGACAAAAAAGACACACATTGTGACAAAAAAGACAAAATAGTGACAAAAAGGACACAAATTCTGACAAGATACAAAATTATGACAAAAAAAGACACAAAATTATGACAAAAGAAAAGAGTTTTGTGTCTTGTCAGTGTAGACGGACACACTACGGCGGAGCGGATTACAGTTTTACTCTCTGGAGGCTGGAGGCACTTTTTTGTGTTTTTCAGCCCCAAAAACGTCGTCACCGTCTAAACGAAAGGCATTTCACATAAAATAAAATTTGTCGTTTTTACCTGCAAGTATCCTGGTGTAAACGAGGCCTCAGAAAACTCTTTCTGCTTTTCTGTGATGTCCTCAGCAGCCTATAAACCTTTTTCTCCTCCATATTGTCTGCAGCGCCCAGAGAGAACGCAGCCCGAGTCCCCCGGGTCACAACCCCCCCACCCCCCAGTCCACCGACAGCCAACCGGCTCTGAGTGACATATCTGCCACCACGCCCACGGCCCCCCGCCCCCACCCCCAAGCGCCGCCGCCACCCCGACATGGACTGTATCTCCTTCCAGTCCCAGTCGCTGAGACGCTCCACCAGGAACACGTCCGGAGGGGACCGGCCCGCCGAGGGCAGCAGTGGAGGTAATGCTTCAAGTTTTATTTATTAAATACAGCTGATAGGAATGTGCTCTGGTATGCTCACATATCTCACATCACAACATACACAAGACAAGAAGGAACATAAATAACAGGGAGAACAACACTAATATACATAGAAAAGTGCATGTGTAGTAATAGGGTTTTTACTGCTATTTTGAAAATCCAAACCTGTATCGTGCATTAAGGGAAATCTATTCTTGAATGTTTTATTAGCTGTTGTGTACTCCTAAAAAAAAAAAAAAAAAAAAGTATAACAACCATGGTCCTCAGGGGTCAAAAAGGACCCCATGACACAAGACTGTTTTTAAGACATGTAGAAAAAAGTTATTACTAACTTTTTTTTCACCTTTTAACTCACTGACCAAAAAATGTATATATACTTTTCTTTTTTTTCTCATTATTTTGGTCAATTTTAGTCAAATATACAAAATTAGAATTTGATCTTGTTTTAAGAGTTAATTTCATCATTTTGTCTTTTTAGTGGTCATTTTTACATCTATTTTGGTCATTTTGTGTCATTTTTGGTCATTTTTTTCTTTTTTGTCAATTTGTGTCTTTTTAGTGGTCATTTTTAATTTATTTTTGGTCATTTTGTGTCTTTTTGGCCAATTTGTGTATTTGTTTTGTCATTTTTACATCTACAGTCATGGAAACATTCTTGATAGTAACCAAAATCATTAAATATATATATATATATATATACACACACACACACACTGAAGTTCTATTTGACAAGAAACAAATTATTGTGGTTCATATAGTAACAGTGATAATACTTCAGAGGTATTTATATGATTTCTGTACTGATCCAGGTGGAGGCAGCGCCACGGCGTCCCCGCAGCTCAAACGGCGCTGGGTGGACCCGTCTTCATCCCAGCCCAAGTTCTTCCTCAACCTCGACAGAAGTAAGAAAACAGTTAAATATCCTACTTTGGTGATATAACTCTATATAAACTGTTGATGTAGCAGGAAAAGCACAGGTGGAGCTAATGATCTTAACGATGTCAGTCAGTTTCACCTGTTTGACAACTCAGCATGCACATTATTCTGCCCTACAAGGTCAAACTGCAGTATCTAAAGCAGTTTTTCTCAGTTTTACCCTTTGCATAAAAGTTTTTTTTAATGTTTTTTTAACTGGCCAGCCAAATGGGCTATTAGTAGGTAAGTGGTATGACACTTATTTCTACATGTATTGGGTGATGTAATATTTATGCTCACAATCATGACATATTTCACCTTTGACCCCAAAAATGTAGTTAGTGCACTCTGGTTTTGCTCTAAAAGGTACTAATGCATATTAATGCACAGAATGCAGTAATTTTGTTTTCACTGAATAAACATTTTCAAATTGATTTTGTTTTCAGCGCATTTAAAAGTTTTTAACAACTCTATTCAAAGATGTGCATATTTTAGACTTGATATTACAATTTTATTTTTTTAGCCTTAATATCATTTTATCTCACTTTTTTTACTTCATTACTATCTAGATAATAATTTTCCTTTCAAATAAACTTATAATTTCTATTTTTATGTTTTAATTGGTATATATATCCAAAGCAGACTGTGGTAAGTGCATTTACTTCTTGGTTTTGAGTTGGATTTTGTGGTTTTTATGTCATTATTTCTCTGAAATAAATCAAAATTGGAATCTAAAACTTTGTCACATGATAAAACAGACATCAATGACTTAATTTATAATTATAACTCAATTTTTTGTAGGGCAGAATACAGTATTATAATGTGCAATGTCGTGAGAACTTTCTGTATGTATAGTAACCTGTTTTGGCCACTAGATGGTGGTATTTTCCTTCTTTCCTCACGTCCGTCCTCTGAAGTGCTGCAGAATTTTAAAAGGGGACGAAAGAAACTCTCCTAAAAAGAACTTTTAAAACTTTTACAGCTTGCAGTAACTCTTGCTGTCATTGGTTTATTTTATGAGCCACACAGCTAGAAGTTAAACCGTAAAAACACTGTTGTTGTTCTGTTCTTTTACCCAGAAACCCCGGTGCACAGCGGCTCCTCGTCCCCGTTGCCCTTGACGCCAAGCAAAGAGCGAAGTGGTCCTTTCTACGGCCTCGAGAGCCGCAGAAACAATGAGCTTAATGAGGTGATGAAATAATGTGTGTGATGAAGGAAGTATTACCTGGAAGGGAAACATTCTCTGGTCCAAGGACACCAGGCTCTTTACTCTAATGGTCCCTCTCTGCAGGGAGACAAGTTATGAGTTTAAATGGTCAGAGTGAGTGAATGATCCACTTTATAAACTCTTCCTCCTGTCCTCTGTGTGTCCACCAGGTGTTGAGCTGGAAACTGACCCCTGATAACTACCCTCTGCACGACCAGCCGCCCCCTCCCTCCTACCTGTACGGGGCTCAGCACCTCCTGCGCCTGTTTGGTACGTGACTTTAAGATTTGTTGGGGTTTTTGTCTTTTTTCTGAAGATTTGTTTGTATTTTTTGTCATAATTCTTAAAGAAATATGACAAAAAATAACAAATCTTTAAGATTTGTTATTTTTTGTCATTTATTGTCATATTTCTTTAAGGTTTTTTTTTTTTTTGTCGCATTTATTTAAGATTTGTTTTTGTTTTTTATTTTTTGTCATAATTCTTTAAGATTTGTAATTTTTTTGTCCTTTTTTGTTATATTTCTTTCAGGTTTGTTGGTATTTTTTGTCATATTTCTTTAGATTTATTTTTTGTCATTTCTTTAAGATTTGTTATTTTTTGTCTTTTTTGTTATATTTCTTTAAGATTTGTTGGTATTTTTTGTCATTTTAAGATTTGTTGCCATTTTTTGTCAAATTTCTTGAACAATTGTTATTTTTTGTCATAATTTCTTTAAGATTTGTTGGTATTTTTTGTCATATTTTAAGATTTGCTGGTATTTTTTGTCATATTTCTTTAACAATTGTTGGTACTTTTTGTCATATTTCTTTAAGATTTGCTGGTATTTTTTGTCATATTTCTTTAACAATTGTTGGTATTTTTTGTCATATTTCTTTAAGGTTTGTTGGTATTTTTTGTCATATTTCTTTAGATTTATTTTTTTGTCGTATTTCTTTAACATTTGTTGGCATTTTTTGTCGTATTTCTTTAACATTTGTTATTTTTTGTCATATTTCTTGAACAATTGTTGGTATTTTTTGTCATTTCTTTAAGATTTGTTGTTTGTTTTTGTCATATTTCAGTGGTTTTAATAGGATTAAGGTGTAAAGTTGCCTCTTATTTTCTGATTCAAGTATCATTCTGGTCAGTTCTTGTCTCTTTGTTCCTTCTGTCCCCTGCTCACTGTGTTTCTCTGGTTCCAGTGAAGCTTCCTGAGATCCTGGGGAAGATGCAGATCCCCGAGAGGAACCTCCGAGCGCTGGTCAAGCACCTGGAACTCTTCCTCAGGTTGGTGATTATCTCCTTCAGATGTGTCATTATTTTTTATGCACAAAAAGGTCTCGGAGGTAAGAGCTTTACGAAGCGAGAGAGAGGGACAGAAACTATTTAATTAAACCGGGTGAGAGAGATTAAATACAGGTTTCAGGCTTCTTCACGCTGTGGAGGTGGGAAAGTACCAATATTTGGTGCACTCAGGCCTGAAGGCTTACAGTTTCTCACTAAAACACTCAGGCGTAATATTGAAATTTCAACCTCTTCTTAAAAAGAAGGTGGACGGAGACTGTGTGTGTGTAATTCCACAGAGGATAAATCACTGAAAAGACAAGGTGCTGCATTCAATTAACGGGACATAAGATTGGAAGCACTTTGACTTCAAATGCACCTTGCTAATAACCCGCACAGTTCATTAACCAACGCTTGAGCTGCAAGAAGTTCTCATTTCACAAGGAGAGACACACAAACTGTCAGACATCAGTCTCTAGAACAGATGGAGGTTTTAAACCTGGTTTAGTGTTTGGAGAATGCTTCAAAGTAGGAAAATAAAATAAGAATACACGAGGAGGTAAAAACGACAAAATATTTTATCAGAAGTACCTTTTGTTTAGACCATGGGACTCAAACTGGGAATCTAAATCTTTCTTACAGAACGAAACATTTTGCAATGCACTGATGCTCTTGTTGTGCATCATATCCAAAAAGATGTACATCTCGGAAGTGCCTTTCGTTTAGACCACAGGTCTCAAACTCGCGGCCCGCGGGCCGATTTGTGACGATATTCGTGACGATATTTTGTGGCCCCCACCTTGATATGAAAGTTTAATGTGCTGTTTTTGGTAATTTAGTGTCTTTATTTATTTTTTTTATATAATTTTGTCTTTTATTGGTAATTTAGTGTCTTTTTTGGTCATTTTGGGTCATTTTGTATCTTAAGTAATTTAGTTTTTTTCTGTCATTGTGTGTCTTTTGGTATTTGGTCTTTTTTTGTAATTTTGTCTTTTTTTTTTTTTTGGGACATTTTGTGTCTTTTGGTAACAATTTTGTCTTTTTTTAGTAATTGTGTCTTTTTTCCTGTCATTTTGTGTATTTTTTTTTTTTTTTAAGGAATTTAGTTTTTTTTCTGTCATTTTTGTGTCTTTAGTAATTTTGTGTCTTTTTTTGGGTCATTTTGATACTGCCTCCAGCGGCCCGCAGGTAATTTGGGTTTGAGACCCCTGCTTTAAGTGATGCCACCTGGCATGCATACCCAATCCGATTCCACACACTTTAGCGTCACCGTATGCAGCAGATTTCCTCCTGAAAACGCCTAAACACGGAATAAAAAGTGAAAAGACGAGACGCCACTTTTGCATCTTCTGTTCAGACCGTCATCATGCAAACTGAGTGTTTGGAGCCCTGCTTCAAAGTAGCAAAGTAAAATAAGAATATAAGTCTTAGAGAGACAAAAATAGTGACTGTCAGGAAATTATGAATGCTCCAAAAGAGATTCACCAAAACAAAAAAGGCAAGGAGGAGTAAGTAAATGAGAACATGAGGGGGGAGGGAGTGAGAAAGAGCATGTGTTAGAGGGCGGGAGATGAGTGGGCGTTACACAAGCGCGGGAGTCTAATCTTTAAATCCTCCCTAGCGATCTTCAGTTCAGCCGGTCCCAAACCTGGGGGATTTAGCTCCTCTCATTCTCTAATCAAAGCCACGCAGTACCGCCTGCTGCCACCGGGCCGTGCTGTGGAGCAACACCTCCACCTGCCACCGGGCCGTGCTGTGGAGCAACACCTCCACCTGCCACCGAGCCGTGCTGTGGAGCAACACCTCCACTCTCCACAGAGCGTGCACAGGGACACAATTACCTCTATCCCACTACTCAACCAAAAAAAATGCATATAAATAAATAAACCGCTCAGTACTCGTGCCACTAAATCATTAGGTGGTCTTCTGAAAATAGCTCGAGCTGGCGTTCATATCAGAGAGTGGTGTGTGTGTGTGCAGTGATTCCAGCATGCATCTACATATGTCATGCACACATTTTTTTTTTTTCCTCTTTGATTCTCTGGAAGCCAGTCTAAGTTCTGTCTGTGAAGATTATAAGGACAAACTTTATTCAACTAGATATATTTCACTTTTATATGAATGAACAATGTAGCCATAATGAGGCACAATTCATTGTTTTGTGTTAAAAAATAATATTTTCGAACAGATAAAAATGTCATGGTTTCCCCCACACTTGTATACAATAAATATTTAATAAACTTTATAAAAATAAATATACATTTGTTTAAAAATGTATAATTTGACAGAATATAATCAAATATAATGGTTTTTAACGATGTATAAAGACCAGACCAGAGATATGACCAAAAAATACCAACAAATCTTAAAGAAATGACAAAAAATACCAACAAATCTTAAAGAAATTACAAAAAAATACCAACAAATCTTAAAGAAATGACAAAAAATGCCAACAAATCTTAAAGAAATGACAAAAAAATACCAACAATTCTTAAAGAAATGACAAAAAAATACCAACAAATCTTAAAGAAATGACAAAAAATACCAACAAATAAAGAAATGACAAGAAATACCAACAAATCTCAAAGAAATGACAAAAAATACCAACAAATCTTAAAGAAATATGACAAAAGACAAAAAAAAAGGTTAAATGTTACGCTAATGATAGAATCGTTTGCATTAAAATGTGTATATTTTAATAAAATACATTTTGGTGATACCAGCTACACTTGAGCATATTGCCAAAGGGAAAAAAAAACTTTTGTTGTTGTTTTTCAATTTAAATATGTGTTCCGGTATTGAATTTTGCTCTGTGTATCTCTAAAAATGTCAGAAAATACCTTAATTTTTAAAAAAATAGATTATAAATTCATTTTAAACAGTGACTTTAGATTGTATATGTTATAAAGGGTCAAAGAAAATATAAAATATGTATTCAATGCTCTTGGATTTTTGCTATGAGCTGCACCATGTTCATGAGAATCACATTTTGGGCTCTAAAGCTGCATTGACAACACAAGAGTGTAACACTCTGCTAAATAGCAATAGCTCATTCTTTTCAGCAGCATTAGCAGTTCCTTCTTGGCAAAGCTTGCCATGCAATGTCATCAGTAGTCCAGAAAACCTTGGTGGAAAGTATTTTAATTCACTTCAGTGGCACTGGGCTGCAAATCACTGGTGCATCTCTTTCTCGTAGATTATTATTCTGCAAAATGGCAGTGACAATAACTTGCATGCATGGAGGAGCGAGGTGCTTAAAAAGTGTAAATTACTCTGCAGATTCAATCTCCTCTGTGATGGATTGATAGTGTTTCAATACAGAAAACATTTTCCCAGCAACTAATTAATATTTCCACCGTGTTTGAGACTCTGCAGGACACAAACTGTCTGTCTTTTGGGAAAGCCTTTATGTCTTTTTTACTCTGAAATCAGCCTTGTGGCAGATTGTGCCGAGCGGGCAAAAACTGATTGATGTCGCAGAGACTGGAGTGCAGTGCATTCTGGGATTTGGCCGCAGTTGATCTCTCACTCTCCCTTTCTCCGCAAGAATGATTATGATTAAGTGTGGGTGTGTGTCTGTGTGCACATGTGTACGCACACGTTATGCTGATTTACAATGTGTACGCCTAAAGCGGCTTGCCTTGTGTTATTACTGATCTAACAGCAATAAAGATTAGCACAAGGCTGAATTTCTGGCACCCAAAAAAATTCTGATTAATAAAAAATGCATTGAAACCTGAGCTGTGTTTTTCAATGAATCTCTTTGATTCAACTTTTCTTTTAAATTCGTAATGAATTGAGTTAAAATGGAATTAACCCTCTGGGGTCTGAGCCTATTTGCCCTTTATATTCCACATAATATTTACTATACCCATGTTTGGTATTTCAGCACAACTTCAACATGATCTGACAATTATTTTTTCACTTTAACCCACTTTATTAACATATTGAGCGCAAAACTACCCCAAAAACATGAAATCTGAAATAAAATTATAGTATTTATGAGAATAAAAAACACAAATATGCTAAATGAACTGTTTCAGACCTGAAAAATGTGGTGCAAATATGAACATATAAAGGTAAAATTGAAATATAATAAAAAATATACACAAAAAATGACCATAAAACAAAAATATACACAATTACCATAAAAACCAAAAATATACACAGAATTACCATAAAAACAAAAATATACACAAAATTACCATAAAAACAAAAATATACACAAAAAATTACCATAATAACAAAAATATACACCAAAAATTACCATAAAAACAAAAATATACACAAAGTTACCATAAAAAAAATTATACACAAAAAGTTACCATAAAAACAAAAATATACACAAAAAATTACCATAAAAACAAAAATATACACAAAAATTTCCATAAAAACAAAAATATACACAAAAAATGACCATAATAAAAATATACACAAAAAATTACCATAATAAAAAAAATATACACAAAAATTACCATAAAAACAAAAATATACACAAAAAATTACCATAATGAAAATATACACAAAAATTACCATAAAAACAAATATACACAAAAAAATACCATAAAAACAAAAATATACACAAAAAATTACCATAAAAACATGTCTGTTTATAGAAACAGATAATTAGACCCCCTTTTTTTTTTCCATTTTTACAAAATGCCACGCCATCAAATTAAAACTATCATAACTTTGGTTTTACATGATCTTGGAACGTCAAACAAAAAACTGGAGAAAGTTACAGGTCTGTAATTTGGAGTGAAGTCAACCGCATCGCTCCACGTGACCTCGTTTTTTTATGACAGCACTTTAAAAAAAAAGCAGAGACTGAAAACCAGAGAATGAATATATTTAAAAAAGAAGCATTGCTTTTTTTTCTCGCCTTTTGATAAAGACACAAATATTCCCATTATTGTCCCATTAGGTTGTTTGTCATTGGTTGTCAAAGCGTTCTTAAGTTCTCCTCTGATGAGGATAATTTGTTTGCATTGAGATTAGGAAGGCCGGTGGAGCTAAGATGAGATGGCAAGATTTAGAGGATTTGGCCGAGTAGCGGATACTAAGAAGATTCCGGATTAGTTTTCCCCGCTACTGATTAGATGGGAGGAGGAGGAGGAGGGGGATTTTTCACTCTTCCCTCTGTGGCTGCCGCTCGGTCATTCTCATGTTTCTTCTGTCAGAGCGATTGGTTCTCTGCTGATGCTATAGGGACGGATGAGGGGGGCTTTGTGTCCAACATATATACCGCCGGGCAGAGGGCAAAGGTTTGGGATTTACGTGCAATGAGCTAGGGATATCGAGGAAAAACCAGAAGTCCAAGTGAACTGGGACTTGACATCCGAGACGCTTTCCTGTCATTGCTTTTCGCTTCATGTAAGCCTATCAGATGACAAACAGCTTATGTTGAATATTGAATGTGAACAGAGAGAGGCCTTCTGAGCATTGTCGGAGTCAAATTATCTCACCAGATTTCCCTCCCTTCCCTTCCCCGCCCTCCTTTCTTTTTTTAGGTTTCTGGCAGAATTCCACGAGGACTTTTTCCCCGAGTCCGCCTATGTGTCGGCGTCGGAGGCCCACTACAGCATGAAACAGCCCCGGCCAATTTACTGAAGGAGGCGCTGGCTTCCTTTGCGTGTCTCTACCCCGGCCTCCCCTTCAGCTCCCTCTACCCTAACCTCCCCTTCAGCTCCCTCAACCCTAACCTCCCCTTTAGCTTGCCTCTACCCTAACCTCCCCTTTAGCTTGCCTATACCCTAACCTCCCCTTCAGCTCCCTCTACCCTAACCTCCCCTTTAGCTCCCTCTACCCTAACCTCCCCTTTAGCTTGCCTCTACCCTAACCTCCCCTTTAGCTTGCCTCTACCCTAACCTCCCCTTTAGCTTGCCTCTACCCTAACCTCCCCTTTAGCTTGCCTCTACCCTAACCTCCCCTTTAGCTTGCCTCTACCCTAACCTCCCCTTTAGCTTGCCTCTACCCTAACCTCCCCTTTAGCTTGCCTCTACCCTAACCTCCCCTTTAGCTTGCCTCTACCCTAACCTCTCCTTTAGCTTGCCTCTACCCTAACCTCCCCTTTAGTTTGCCTCTACCCTAACCTCCCCTTCAGCTCCTTTTAAACAAACCTCCCCTTTAGCTTGCCTCTACCCTAACCTCCCCTTTAGCTTGCCTCTACCCTAACCTCCCCTTCAGCTCCCTCTATCCTAACCTCCCCTTCAGCTCCCTCTATCCTAACCTCCCCTTCAGCTTGCCTAAACCGACCCGTCGGGCTACAGAGGAAAAAATCGCAGCTGTCTCTGGGGTTCAGCTGCTCTCCTGGATAGAGATGTTCAGATACCATTTTTTCCTTCCTGATACCGATTTCCGATACTTGTGCTGTGGGTATCGGCCAATACCGAGTACCGATCCGATACCAGTATGTTATAAAAAGAAAACCCTTTGTCAAACATGAGTAAATACAGCAAATTTAAGCCATTTATTTTTAAATAAAACAGTATACAAAACAGTAGTGCAACAGCAACTTAAATGCATAAATCTAGGAATATATTTAAATCAAAGTGCAGCCACAATATAAGCTTAACAGAGCGAACCAGTAAATAGATTACTAATTTAATAAATTAGGTGGTATCGGATCGGTGCCTGGACTCCAGTACTCGCCGATGCTGCATTTTCTGCAGTATCGGAGCAATTTCCGATACTGGAATCTGAATCGGAACAACTCTACTCCTGGACCGACCTTTTCTTTCCTCTGACCTAACATTTCCCGCCTTCTCCTCGTGGAACCAGCTGCTTCTTCCATGCCACTAACCCTTTGTTGGACTTTCCTGCATGCCGAGCCACCCCGCTCCGCTTTGCCTCTTTTGTAGGCTTCGTGCAGGAAACGGCTGCTGCTGAATCCCCTATAAAAGCCTTTTCCCGCTTGTCTTCTGTTACCTGCTCCACGCTACGGCTGAAAAGCTCCCCAGATATCTTTGAGACAGCTCTGAGTCTCTCAGCTGTGGAAGCAGACTGAACTGCACTGCTTGGCAGCTTTTTCCCAATCTGACTTTGTCACTTATAGCCACAATAAAAATATTGTGGCGTGTTCATAGAAGGGAGACAAACACAGATTGAAAAAGCCCTGTTTGCTTCTTCTTCCTGCCCAAATAAACAAATTTTGGAAGCTCTTTCTGGAGCCCGTTTGGTGGCTTGGCCCGTCTTTTTCTAGTGACTTTCTGTAAGCGCTTCCCATGTGATTCCTCTGAACCTCCAGTCGGACCTGCTCCTCCTGCTGCTCCTTCTGTCTCGGAGATGCTTCGCTACTTTTGAGCAGTTCTAATTTACTGACTCTTTAAAAAAAAAGAAGGTTTCATGCAGGAATCTTGTTGTTCCTGTGCATCTCTGTAGTTCTTTTCAGTGAGAGAATTTCTTGTTTCTTATTGTTTTGTCTTGCTTTTGATTTGTGCATGTCTGATAAATGTCTAGCTGCTTTTTACTTTCTGCCTGTTTCGCCTCATTGTTGCCACGTTCTTGCAGAAAGGAGAAGCTCAATGGTGTTGTTCTGTGTACATCATATCTGAGAGTAAACAATGTGTTGCTCCTTCGTTTTCATGCACAAAGTAACCTCATAATATCTTGTTCTGATGGTAAACCTATCTGCAGGTTATCTTGATATATCTTGAAGTATTTGCAAAAAGTTAATTGACTGTCAGAAAGATTCTTAATCACTTCAATGTGTCAAAAACAAATTTGCATTTTAAAACCATCCGCTAAATAAATTCTGGTGAATGTAACTAAAGTGATGCTTTGGTTTCCTTCGTGACATTGTGAAGATGTAAATAGAAACCACCCGTTGATGACAATGTTATTTATTTTTTTATTTTCACACCACTGGATCACTCTGTTCATGTGCTTGTTGATTTGGTTATAAAATACTTGATTGACTCATTCCAAACTTGATAATAATGCAGTTAGTTTGTATCAAATCCATCTGTCTATATAGGATCAAATAAAAGGCTGTCTGTTCCCCGTGATATGTAGGTTACAATATCATAAGCCTGTTTTTTTTACTTTATTTTTTTAGGATGTTTGTTTCCTTTCAGCTCTGTTTTCTTCATAGAGTTTAAATAAAGACTTTCATCTGACCATGTGTACGTCTCGACCTCCTGACCTCATTATAAGCATCATTTTAACAAGAAATGTGACTTACAAACAGGATTAATACAACAATGCAATAATTTAATAATTCTTTGTATCATATTCAAAATCACACGAAAGTGTCGGAGCACGACTTCATGACCATAAAAATGAAGCAGCATGTTTCCCTGCTGTCAGCTGGACTCTAAAGTTTTGGCTTTTCCAGAAGTTTCCATGTCCAATTTAGTGCATCAACTCTTTTTCAGCAAAGGTAAAAAAAAAAGTGTCAAATTCTGCAGTGTGCATTCAGCATTATTGTAATCTTTTATGTATAATGCTTTTTTGTGTATTGTGTTTTTTGTATTTTGTTCATTTTTGTCTGTTTTTGTATTTTTCTTGTTTGTGTTTTTTTGTCATACTGTGTTTTTATGTGTGTAAGTGTTTTTCGTCATTTTTTATGCATTTTTAGTTTTGTGTTTTGATTGTTTGTGTTTTTTGTAATTTTGTGTTTGTATTTTTGTGTGTGTGTTCAAAATGTTGATCCAGTAAGTCAAAATGAAAAAGGTGCTGAAAAAAAACCGACGACTGGTAGTTCATACTAATTTTGCATTTGCTTTGTTTCAGACTCAAGTGTGTGTGTGTGTGTGTGTGTGTGTGTGTGTGTGTATAATTGTCTCTGTGTTCTTTTTCAACTTTATTCAATTCTTTGAGTTTCTAGAAAATAAACCTTGTGGTTTCCTAGCTGCACAAAGGTTTTCTGACCCTCCTATTTTACACTTAAAGTTCTTTTTTCGGTAACACTTTAGATGAGGGAGCACATATTAAACATTAATTAGTTGCTTATTAGCATGCAAAAAAGTAACATATTGTCTCTTAATTAGTCATTTTTAAGTAGTTATTAATGCTTTATTCTGCATGGCCTTATTATACAACCAGTAAGACATTAAGAGTTTTAGCTCAATAACCTCAGTATCAATATGTTACTTATTTGCATGCTAATAAGCAACTAATTAATGTTGAATATGTGTTCCCTAATCTTAAGTGTTGCCTCTTTTTTTTAAGCTAACCCTTCCCCTACCCCTAAACCTCTGCAAGCCTTGATGCATTCTGGGTTTTTGTTGAGTTTTCCAGCATCCTGACTTATCAGGTATCAGGGTTGTATATTTGTGATTGACCCCAACTCATTTTTGCCCTTTTCACTGTGATATGAATTAACTGAAAGTATGCAAATGAATTTGAATCGGCCCAAAACCTCCCTAAAGCGCTCTATTAAAAGTTGAATGTGTTTCTCTGAGCCACCTTGACCTTCTGTGTCCCCAGACTACAGCCGAGTAAAACCAGGACTGGAAATGTTTCCACTGCAGCAGCAGCTTGACATTTTGAATGTCTCCTTGTTAACACAGCTCCTGTTTGTCTTTGAAGCAAACCTTTGAGTCGTGTAGCTCATTTCAACTTCTTCCCCTCATATTAATGAATCAGAGGAGGGTTTTTGGTGACATATTATTGATGCAGAATGATGCAGCTGTAGTTTCCCTGGTGAGTCACTCAACAGTTAATCGATGGACTCTTGTCTGCTGGAGATGGATGGCCGTCTGTTTGTGAGAGGGGTCTGGCTGCAGAGCTGCACCGTCAGGACCGGAAGGTGATTTGAAGCCTTTCAAAATAAAAGCGAGTCTACTGGAAGCACATATTTTTCGTTCCCTGTTCCCAGAAACGGTCTTAATCACAAGAAATGTTACTTTGCACACTATACATTGCCCCGTAAAGTTATTTTAATTTGAAAGAATCTGGTTTTGGACTTTATTTTTGAGTTGCACATAAAAATATTTACTCATAAAATGTATACATAATATAAAGACCCAAGAAAAAAACACGGGGAACGAAAAATACATGCTTCCGGTAGACTCTCTTTTATTTTGAAAGGCTTCAAATCAACTTCTGGACCTCACAGTGTGTTTTGTTTGGTTTTTATCTTGATATTTTCTTGCGTTTTTTCACCTTATCCAGTTGAACTGGTTCTTTTTCAACTTTATTCAATTCTTTGAGTTTCTAAAAAATAAACCTTGTGGTTTCCTGGCTGCACAAAGGTTTGCTGACCCTCCTATTTTACACTTGCAGTTCTTTTTTTGGTAACACTTTATATTAGGGAACACATATTCAACATTAATAAGTTGCTTATTAGCTGCAAATAAGTAACACATTGGCTCTTAATTTATACATAAAATAAAGACCCAAGAAACAAACATGGGGAACGAAAAATACGTGCTTCCGGTAGACTCGCTTTTATTTTGAAAGGCTTCAAATCAACTTCTGGACCTCTGGTGTCTTTTTTTGTTTGGTTTTTATCTTGATATTTTCTTGCGTTTTTTCACCTTTTCCAGTTGAACTGGAAAGATATACTTTAAAAAAAATAGTTTTAATTGAACACATCAATACACATAAACATTTTCACAATGTAAACATAAAATATAGACACAAGAAATAAACATGAGGACTGAAAAATACCTGCTTCTGGTAGACTCGCCCTTAATTTGAAAGGCTTCGAATTAACTTCTGGTCCTGACAGTGCAGGTCTGCAGCCAGACTGTCTTGCTACTTGTTGTTCTCAGCAGAGGTGGACTTGTTTTTGGCACAGATGTCAATTTTACCCTCTGGGGTCTCTGATGGTGGCGTCCTGATCAGATCACGAGACGTTTAACAAAAAAACTAGATCACATGGATCGCTGCTATCAACTTTATTCCAAAGTACAGACTTGGAACTTTCTCCCAGTTTTTGTTTGACATCCCTAGCTCATGTAAAACCAAAGATAAGATAGTTTTAATGTGATAGTACAGAAATATTTGAGCGTCGGTGTAGCTCTCTGTGTCATTTTGCACATAGTTTGTCTTGAAAAGTTGCAGCTAGCAAGGAAAAAAAACGCCTAAAAATACATGTTTTTATGGGACTTTTTTGTATATAGTTTTATTATATTTAAATGGCAAGTTTCAAAACAGTTCATTGAGCATTTTTGTGTATTTTGCTTTAGTAAATAGTGTATTTTTTCAACTCGGATTTCATGATTTTTGTGTATTTTTTGAAGAAAAAACGCCTAAAAATACATGTTTTTATTTGACTTTTTGTATATAATTTTTATCATATTTAAATTTTACCTTTTTATGTTCATATTTGCATCCTATGTTTACAATTTCTCAATATGTCCCCTGAAAAAGTCACTGCCAGCAAAGTCTCCTCTCTACCTGCAGACTGTATCTTTACATCCTGTGAAACACTCTGAGTCTATTCCCAGTGTACCTATATCTTCCCCGTATCGGGGTCCTAATGGTTTCAGTGGTGAGCCCTAATTCTATTAGGTCCCGGTCAGACTTCTTGTAATAAACTGCTTATCAGTGCAACCCAAGACGTCTCTCTGCTGCTGCTGCTATCATGTAGCCACAGAAGCCACCAGTTCACCGCTCGCCATGCATCTAGAATCGATTTCCCGCCTCGCTCCGTCTCCATCCACTTACCGCCTGATTCAATTGTTGCGGAGGGAAAAATGGGAAGTAACGAGATGTGAGCCATCACCTCGTAAAGTGCTGCTCACCTGATTCTCTCTTCTTTTGTTTGTGTTGGACTCCATTTGGGTCCTGTCTTCCATCCCATCCCACTCTGCTCCGGCTCTGAGTCTGGTTTCCTGAGTGGTTTTCTCTTTTCCTGCCCTCAGATCTATAAAACCATCTCTTTGTCTAGAGTTTCCTCTGATTGCTCTTTTGTCTTTCTCTCCACAACTCTATCGAGACACGAGAGAGTGGAAAGAGTGTAAAGAGAGTCTAATTTTAAAGCTTCTCTTCTTTTATCCACTCTAAGCTTTTTGCTTTTTCAAGTTTTCCTCATCATTCTGCAGTTTTCTTCTCATTCTCCTCCTTCCACCATGGATCTTGGAGATGTATTGCAGGAGGAGCAGGAGGTCTCCAGCTCTTCTGCCTCCTCCGATTCTTCTTCTTGGACATCTTTCGACATCAGCACTGACCTGACATCAGTCAGCTCGGACCACGTCTCCACTCCTTGTGGCTGTAAACCGTTGGAGGAGCTGCAGCAGAAGAAATCCTCTTCAGTCAAAGTTTCTTCTGAAGCTCGGACCAGGAGGGTGGCGTGGACCGAGACCTCTTTCCTCGGGAGCGACGAGTAAGACCGCTATGTTCATTGCACCTTATTTGTTTCATAGCATTTTTATACTGTATATTCATATTTATTTTGCACTGGAATTCTATTCTATTCTACTCCTTAATACATACTCCTTCTTTAGACACTTTTTATTTATTTTTTATTGTATTTTATTGTATTTTTATATTTTATTGCTTGAAGTATGCCTAGGTTGTTCTTTTTATTTAATTATGTTGTCATTGTCTCTGTGTGTAATGCTGCTGCTACACTGTAATTTCCCAGCTTGGGATAAATAAAGTATATCTATCTATCTATCTATCTATTGTAATAAGTAGATGATTTAATGTTTTATGTTTATGTTTTATTAACCCATTTCGGCCTAAAACGCCTGGAAAAACTGCCTGTAAAACCTCTGGGCGATTTTGAAAGAAGCCCCTAAAACCTGAAGTTTTTCTGGAAATTCAACAGAAGATTTTTCAGCCTCTGTAGCAGATAGAAATGAAAATTCAAAAAGTATTTGAGAGCTTATACCCGTGCTCCTTCTGTCCCGGAGATGCTTCGCTACTTATGAGCAGTTCTAATTTACTGACTCTTTAAAAAAAAAAAAAAAGAAGTTTCATGCAGGAATCTTGTTTTTCCGGTGCATCTCTATAGTTCTTTTCAGTGAGAGAGTTTCTTGTTTCTTATTGTTTTGTCTTGCTTTTGATTTGTGCATGTCTGATAAATGTCTAGCTGCTTTTTACTTTCTGCCTGTTTCGCCTCATTGTTGCCACGTTCTTGCAGAAAGGAGAAGCTCAATGGTGTTGTTCTGTGTACATCATATCTGAGAGTAAACAATGTGTTGCTCCTTCGTTTTCATGCACAAAGTAACCTCATAATATCTTGTTCTGAGCCTACAGAAAATATGAAAATATGAAAATTCAAGTATTTGAGAGCTTATACCCGTGGCTTTCATGAGAAGTTCGAGAAACTCAGCAAATGTTACATTTGACTGAATAAAAATTCTATGCATAATACTAATACATGACCATTAGCAAGATGCAAACATGATATGACCATTGGAAGAACAAGACATAGTTCTCATTAGCCTTCTGTAATAAAAATAATAATAATAATCATAATAATAATAATACATTTTTATCTATATTGCACTTTTCAGGGTACTCAACGACATATAAAGTAATATTAATATTAAGTAACTTGATTTCTCATGTCATCATCACAATCAATTAGTATTATTAATATATTATTATTATTATCATCTCCAGATGGCCACAAATCTGTCTGTTCTTCGGCGTAAATATGTCGTCTTAAAACATATTCCTCATCCATAAATCCGGTCGATTGGTTCCGAGGGTTCAAAGTCCGGATCAGCAATAAAATCATCGGTGCTGTTTTCATCAAGATCGCTTCTGATACTGCCAGAAATAAAAACATGGGTGTGTATAAACGTAAAATAATTGTATTTGAGTGTTTGAGTACTATAATTACTATATTTTCGATTCATTTTTTGACTCATTTCATGAATAAAACAGTTTGTTTTCATGGAAAACAACACACATTTTCTGGGTGAGCCCAGACTTTTGAGCGCTGGTGTTTATATATTTTGCATATTTAGCATATTTGACAGTAAAACTGAGCTAAAGTCAACATGGCTGCTTATCAAAGTGTCCTTGTCACCGTCATGTGACTCCGGTGATGAAATGGATGCATGATTGTGTCAATTAGATTCAGATTTAATCAAAGCACACATGCCATTCTCCATGATGCATCACTTTTAAATACGCCACCTTGGTTTGACCTGCAGTTATTATCACACTGAGGCGTTTTCAGACGCATCACTTCCCATACTTTCATCAGAATTCAATCAATGCATTGAATCTCCCTGAATATTATTTCTGCATCATGTTTAACTCTCTGGAGTCGTCATGGAGAAGTTTCCATGTTCCATTTAGCAAATCAACTCCTTCAGCAAAGAGAAAAACCACCTCGACAAGTGTAACATGATATTACTGGAGGATTTGCAGAGATTTTATTGAATTTTGCAAAGTGCATTCAGCGTTTTTAATGCAATCTTTTGTTTCATGTTTTTTGTGTGATTTGTGTGTACTTTTTTGTGTTTTTTTATGTTTTTATGTGTGTTGTGTGTTTTTTATGTGTTTTGTAATTTTTTTGTGTTTTGACATGTGTTTTTGTGTTTATGTGTTTTTTATGTATGTTTTTTGTAATTTTTTGGGGTGTTTTATATTTTTTTGTGTTTTTTTATGTTGTGTGTTATTTGTGTGGTTTTTATGTGTTTTACATGTGTTTTTTGTAGTTTTTGTGTGTTTTGTGTTTTTTTGTTTGTGTATTTGTGTTTTTTATATTTTTTTGTTTTTTTGTAATTTTTTTTGTGTTATGTGTGTTTTTTGTATTTTTTGTGTGTTTTTGTGTATTTTTTGTTTTTATGTGTTTTTTTTATGTGGTTTTTTTATGTATGTTTTTTGTAATTTTTTTGGGGGTGTTTTATGTGTATTTTGTGTTTTTAAAAAAAATGTTTTTTGTGTGTTTTTACATGTGGTTTTTTTTTGTAGTTTTCTGCACGCTTTTTGAGCCCGTGACGGCGCTCTAAAGGCTCCTGATTGCCTGTCATGAATAGAAAAGTTTGCCTTTTATGGAGGAAAACCCTCTACGGGCTGAAAGAAAAGAAGAGGATTAAAGATCTCCACCAGCAGAACGTGGATCCACAGTGAGACTTCCAGTCCACAGTGGAGATGATTATCTGTTTCATCTGCTTTTAATCACGAGTCTTTCTCTAACGGGACTGTGATTCCCTGCACCAGGACTGACAGGCTCGGCATTAGTTTAGATAGAGACCATAAATCACCTCTCCTTGAATCCTTCAGAGGATCCTCAGGCCTGTTGTTCCTTTCTTTCTCTCTCTGATACATATAATTACCCTTCCAGAACGAGACAAAACACTCAGCGTGTCTTTGAATCTGCACAAACTCCCACTGGAGGGTCGAGTGTCTTTACACGCAGACTGATTAAACTTTGGCTGAGGAATATTTCACAGGCAGCTGGGGGAATATAAATGTATTTTGTCCTTTTTATCCGTCTTTGGGTTCCCGTCTTTAAATGGAACGTCTCAATAAAAAAGGCAAATGTCAGCAAGTCTTTTTTTTTTTTCCTGTAAAGCTTCAGTAATGCAGGTGTGGAGGGAAGACGAATGGGAATGTAAATCTTTCTGACAGAACCAAACATTTTGCAATGCACTGATGCTCTTGTTGTGCATCATATCCAAAAGGATATACAGTATGAACAAAAAAAGGGAAATTCATTCTAATCCGTTTCTTGGATAGTTGATGTCTTGAGAAACACGTTTTACCTCCACCAAGAAGATTGTTTTTGCAGTTGGTTTGTCAGCAAGATTCCAGACAATAGACTGCCCCGATTGTCATTAACTCAGGGGTCTCAAACTCAAATTACCTGGGGGTCGCTGGTGGCAGTATCAAAATGACCAAAAAAAGACACAAAATGACCAAAAAAACCCCACAAAATGACAGAAAAAAATTAAATCACTTAAAAAAGACACAAAATTACAAAAAAAGACAAAATTACCAAAAAACCCCACAAAAATGACTGAAAACACATTAAATTACCTAAAAAAGACACAAAATGACAAAAAAATACACAGAATTACCAAAACGGACACAATTTTTTTTAATGACACAAAATTACAGAAAAAAACTAAATTACTTAAAAAAAGAAACAAAATTACCCAAAAAAGACACAAAATTACCCAAAAAGACACAAAATTACCAAAAAATACACAGAATTACCAAAACAGACACAAAATTATTTAAAAAAAAGACACAAAATTACAGAAAAAAACTAAATTACTTAAAAAAGAAATAAAATGACCACAAAATGACTGAAAACACATAAATCACTTAAAAAAAAGACACAAAATGACCAAAAAAGACATATAATTACCAAAACAGACACAATTTTTTTTAAAGGACACAAAATGACCAAAAAAAGACACAAAATTACTAAAAGAAGACACAAAATTATTTAAAAAAGACAAAAAAAATTAGCAAAAAACACAGAACACGGTAAAGTGCCATTCATATAAAATAAATCCAGTGACTGATAATGACATGATAATGAGAATTAAACTTAAAGTAACTATGACAAAAAAATAGATAAAGATGCAGGAAAGCAAATTACTTTATACATAAGAACCCTGTTTGATACTTATTGACCTCATACATTGTAAGTAGTTGCAGTTGTTTAAATAAATGTTTAGTTTCTGGGCTAAATAAGAAGAGATAGTGGCAGTTCTTACAAAGGATTTCTGAAATCTATGAATTGCTCGTAAATAAGAATGGTAAATTCGGCCAAAATTATATTTTTCCCTTTCATAATTCATAATTTCATAATTCTCTTTCAGTCAATTCATCTTTCCCTCTCGTCCTTGTGCTGATGTCTGACTCCGTCTCGTGCAGAGAAACAGTTAATGTTCTCGTGTCGTATTTAAAGTCTAAAGAGGTTACAGCGGTCAGAGAGCTTAAATCCTATTGGCTGCTGCATTTAGGGATGCTTAAAGATGATTGGAGCATCTGGAAGGAGCTGTGATGCTGAACAGTAGAAGTATATTAATAACACTTAAAATGACTTATTGTTTTAAACGCCCTCGCTTTGCTGTGAATAATATATTATATAAGTCTAAAATTCAGATTTAAACCAGATCCCCAAATAGTTAAAGTAGGAAATAGATTATTTTTTTTAAATTTAAAATTTTCTGTTGCTTTTTTTTTTTTGTAAAAAAAAACCATTTTTTTATAATATAATTTGGTCTTTTTTTTTGGTAATTCTGTGTATTTTTTGATCATTTTGTCTTTTTTAAAAAAAATTGTGTCTTTTTAGTCATTTTGTTTCTTTTTTTGTCATTTTGTGTCTTTTTTTAAAATGATTTTGTGTCTTTTTTGTACATTTGTGTCTTTTTTTAGTAATTTTGTGCCTTTTTTGGTCATTTTGTGTCTTTTTTGTAAATTTGTGTCTTTTTAGTAATTTTGTGCCCTTTTTGGTCATTTCGTGTTTTTTTTTTTATAGTCATTCTGTGCCTTTTTTTGGTCATTTTGTGTCTTTTTAGTAATTTTGTGCCATTTCTGGTCATTTTGTGTCTTTTTTTTAGTAATTTTGTGCCTTTTTTTTGGTCATTTTGTGTCTCTCCAGCAGTGTTTTCCATGTTCCGGTGCACTCGGTGGCTCATTTCATCCGAGCAGAGGCTGAAAATGGTTCAGTCTTATTTCGGAGGAAGTTGTTTCTATCTTGCCAAGCAAGCCCAGTGTGTGTCAGACAGACAGTTTCACAGTCGGGTGGAGGCGCTCTGATCGGAGCCCTCCCACTTATCTCACTGTACTAACTGCATTTTCTACTTCTTTCAAGCTCTGTGGTTCTGACATCGAATTTGAGAGGATTTAAAGTCAGGCTTTAGTGTGAGCGGAGCTGTGGCTGCTGCCTCAACTCTCTCTACTCTGTTGTTGTTTCCCAGCCTCGATTTATAGAAGGAAACTATATTTCATATTCTAGTTGAGGCATTTAAACATGATGGATTATTAGGTGATTAATGAGTTCTGCAGCCAGAGGAGAATCTGCACAGTGGGCTCAGAAAATGTTCTTTAATTGTTGTTTACTCATTCAGAAAGGATCATATTTAAAACAACTTGATCTTAAAGCTGCACTTATCAATTTTTATATGTACAGTGGATTAACCCTTTGGAGTTTGGGGCTGTTTTGTGGGTTTTTGACTCCTTTTCATTCTGTATAAACCACTTAAAACTCTTTACTATGCCACGTCGGTATCATTGTTTTCAGCACAACCTCACCTATATGACGTGATTATTATTTTTTTCATTTTGACATATGTGTCAACATGTTGAACACACAAAAAAAAAAAAAAAATGCAAAAAACACACACAAAAATACAAAAAACACACATACAAACACAAAAACACATTAAAAAAACACAACAAAATAAAAGAAAATGCATAACACATAAAACACACAAACACACACAAAACAATACAAAAAACACACCAAAAACATATTTTATTTTTCCACAAAACACACATAAAAACACACATAAAACACATAGAAACACACACAAAAACACATGAAAACACAAAGAAATTTCAAAAAACACAAAACGGTAAACACAAAAGATCGCATTAAACATGCTGAACGCACACTGCAAAATTAAAAAAATCTCTGCAAAAAAAGTAAAATCATGTCACTACACTTGGTCGAGGTGTTTTTTAGAGTTGATGCAGACTCCAGAGGGTTAATTATAGATTGTATAAAAACAAATTAACTTAGTCACTAGTCTGCTTCCATCGACTAATTTCTCTGCGTATTCGATAAAAAATTAAAAAATGTGCATAAAAGTTTTTACACTCACTTGAGGTGTTTTTTGATCTCTTTCGAAAAATAGTTAATGCACTAAACAGGAGATGGAAACACTTTTTCTGATGTAGTGAACATTTTACGTTACTGCAGCTTTGTTTATTCGCTCCAAACCAGCTGATGGAAATGTCCCTAATTCGCATTTTTATTTATGCGGTATTTCAAAATCTTGCTTCAAGATTTGCTTGGACTTCAATGAAGACACGGTTATATTGGCCAACTATTGATTGGTGGGGTTTAAAGCCTGAAGTTTGGTGTTTTGTCTTTTCAAAATCAATGTCACAAGCTGCTTTCAAGTGCTTTATAAGTGCAATCAGAGATATTATGTCAGAATCAGTACCAATATTAGCTTCATATTGCAGCTCTTACATTAAATCCACATTTTGCTCACACTGGATGATTAAACCCAGATATGGAATTAGTCAGACTGGAAGCAGCCAAGCCACAAAACAGAGGAAACGTGAAAAAGTGTGTTTTTTAGCAGAACACAGAGCCCAGACGTCTAAATCTCTGCAGTGTTGTCTGATGAAGTCTGACCTTTAGTTGGACCACCAGTTGAATCTATGAGAAGGCTGCATGTGTGGAATACTGACTTTAAGAGTTACGGCCAATCAATGAGCAAATGAGCCTTTTTGACATTTTATCACGTTGCTTTTATTGGGATATTATATGCAAGATTCATCAAAAATTAAAGCGGTGCAGCTGGAGATGGCACGTTGTCTTTTTGACTAAATTCTGACCTTTAAGCTTTAATTAGATGAGCAGAAACTCTGTTGGACTTGTAGATAATTGAGCTTCTGTTTTGGGGCAAAACAACCCAAAATACAGGAGGCAGAAGGTTTTAGTGTGTTGGTCAGCTGGTGGGTGGCTCCGTTAATTATCCTGCCAAGGAGCTTCTGTTTCAGCTCCGTTTGTCTGTTTGTCAGCAACGTTACAGAAAAGTCACTCGCATGATTTTCATGAAACTTGGTGGAAATGTGCAGCATGAGTCGAGGAGGAACCCAGAATATTTTGGAGTGGATCTGAATCATTGGGGCAGATATGCAAACAGTTTTTGCACTTTTATTAACATTGCGAGATAGGGCATTTGTGCTGCATTTGTGTGATGTCGGAATAATCAGAAAAACTAGTTCCTGAATGAGAAAATTAACACAAAAATTAAGTGCTGTGGCTGCTGCCTCAACTCTCTCTCTACTCTGTTGTTGTTTCCCAGCCTGGTTTTATAGAAGTAAACAATCTTTCATATTCCAGTTGAGGCATTTAAACATGATGGATTATTAGGTGATTAATGAGTTCTGCAGCCAGAGGAGAATCTGCACAGTGGGCTCATATTTAAAACTTAAAAATACAACTTGATCTTAAAGCTGCACTTATCAATTTTATATGTACAGTGGATTAACCCTTTGGAGTTTGGGGCTATTTTGTGGGTTTTTGACTCCTTTTCATTCTGTATAAACCACTTAAATCTGTTTACCATAACATGTTGGTGTCATTGTTTTCAGCACAACCTCACCTATATGACCTGATTATTATTTGTTTCATTTTCAATTACTGGATCAGCATTTTGAACACACAAAAAACACACAAAAAAATACAAAAAACACACATAAAAACACAAAAAAACACAAATAGACATAAAAAACCACAACATTTTTTAAAAAACACATAAAAACACACCAAAAACATATTTTTTTTACAATAAATTGGCCAAAACACACATAAAAAAACACATTAACACACACAAAAAAACACACCATAAACATTTTTTTTTTTTTTTACAAAAACACACAATTTACAAAAAACACACATAAACACACAAATAAATTACAAAAAAAAAAAACAGTAAACACAAAAGATTGCATTAAAAAAGCTGAATGCACACTGCAAAATTAGAAAAATCTCTGCAAAAAAAGTAAAATCATGTTACTACACGTGAAAATGGGTTGATGCATTAAATTGGACATGGAAACTTCTGCAAAAGGCCAAAAAAACAAAAAACTCCAGAGGGTTGAGACCTATCGGTAATGTTGCTAGGCTAACTTAGACTTAGTAGGTTGTTTTATTTGCGTTATAAGGCTCAAAATATAGTTTTTGCAGCTCTATTCTGACAATTTTTTATTTTTTTTGGCCCTAAATCAGATCAGTGGCTTTTGTAGCCTAAATTCAATGAACCTGCAGGATGTTTTTCCAACCGTGAACCGTTTGTGTCTGTATAATTAGGTGAGAAAAAGTGACTTTCTAACTATGGAAATGTGCATTTGAACGCACCGTGGTCTGCTATTCCAGCTCGTGGTGTATTATGAGTGATAGGGGAGTCTGTAATTAAAGAGAGGATGAATTGCTATTCTCTTTTTAATGAAACAGTAAAGACCTTTGGCTCTGGGGAGAGAGCCGTCTGCTCCGTCCAATCCAGCAGACCAGACTTCTAGCTGTGAATGAGATGTGACTGATACGTATTATGAGAATCCACCACGGGTCGCTGCTTTTGTTCCGAGCAGGGATGACGTTATGTTTTACCAATTAAACACTCCCTGAACCTGCATCTGTAATCCATCATTAGTTATTCTGCACCGTGACTCATCACCAGCATCTTTCCCTCCATTCAACCTTCTTTTTCCTCATTTTTAACTCCGTTTTCTGTCCTAATTTTCTTTGTTTTTCGTCCCATCACCCTCTCCGTCCCCACCAAAATCCACGTAACATTACATAAAATCGAGGTCACGGTAGTAAGTGGATAAAATAAAACAAATTGCCTTTACTCAGGAGACGCTTTTGCTTGTTTTCCCAGTAAACAAACATTGTTACATAAAGTCCACAAAGCCTCCAGATGGACACGATGGAGGTGCAGTCACTTGGCTAGAGTCACTTCCAGCAGAGCACACACACACACACGCACACACATACACACACATGCACACACATGCACACACGTGCACACACGTGCACACCTTTTTGTGTGTGTGTTTAGAGCATTTAGGTGCTTTTTCTCATATTTGTTAATTATAAATATACACATTTACTTCTGTTCAGGAAAATATGTAAGAATAATGTTAAACTATTAAGTCTAGATTTTGTGGTTAAAATAAATTACTAAATAAAATAAATAAATAGTTTTGGGTTGTTGTTTTTTTTACATTTTTTACATTGTTTATTTTCTCAGTTTTTTCTCTTTATTTTCTCTTTAATTTTAGAGATTTAGTTTAGTTGTGAATTTTTCATTTGGAACTATATAAACTGCATATAAAATATGTAAGAATAATATATAATATAAGTCTTAAATTCATGTTCAAACCAGCTTCCTAAATAAGTAAGATAAATTTGGAAATAGATTATTTTTAAGGATTTTTAAATTTAAAATTTTCATTTTTTTCAGATTTTTTAGGTCATTATTTTTTTTTTACAGATTTTATTTTGTTGTGAATTGTTCATTTGGAAGCATAAAAACTGCATATAAAATATATAACAATAATATTATTATATAATGTAAGTCTAAAATTCACGTTTAAACCAAATTAGTATTAATAAGTAAGATAAATTAGGAAATAGATAATTTTAAAGAATTTTTACATTTTAAATTTTCAGATTTTTTTCTGATTTTTGAAAAAAAATCTTTTTAAAGATTTTATTTTGTTGTGAATTATTCATTTTATATGGAAATGGATTGTTTTTAAGAATTTTTAAATTTAAAATTTTCTTTTTTTTCGGATTTTTAGATTTTTTTTTACAGATTTTATTTTGTTGTGAATTATTCATAATTTATGGAAATACATTATTTTTAAGAATTTTTAAATTTTCTGTTTTTTTCAGATTTTTCAGATTATTTTTTTTTTTTACTGATTTTTTTTTATTGTGAATTATTCATTCGGAGGCATATAAACTGCATATATAAAAATGAAAGTAAATATATGAAAATAGGACATAAATCAGCTGTTTCCAGACCTTCATGTCGCTGCGGTCATGGAGGAAAAAAATCCATATCTGCTGTGAAAAACACAAGCTGGTTGTTATGTGACATTTGATACTGACACAGGATATTGTTTTATAGTGGACACACACACACACACACACACACACACACACAGGGGTCATGTATAAATGTATAAATCAGCAGCCGTGGCTATAGATAGCTGTTGGCCACCAGTCAGGACCAGGTGGCTTCTCAAATGGAGAGTTGGCCTCCACTGTGCATGGCTGGCATTATATCATCATGTCACTGTTACATTTTGTGCAACATTCATTTGCATTTTGCAACCCAAACAAACTGATATTAGGACATATAGTAGAGGAGCCAAGTTAAAAGAATGATGCAGTCAGTCTCAAAGTGAGACAGTAGAGGACATTAGAGCACGCAGCCATAAATCTGAAGACAATCAGATAGGAAGCACTTCTCACCAGCCGCCGACGTCTTATAAAGATGAGTGTGTGAGATTGTAGCGACCGTAGATCACTCTGGTTATGAAAATAGTGCTTCGCTCTCACATGTTTTATTGAATTAGGCCAACAACGTCTCCAGCAGGCTGCAGCGGGATTCAACTGGGACACAAAATGCAGCTAAAGATGTTTTTTATTCACAACAAGACACAAAACTACACTGTAAAAAACAAACCTGTGTTTTTTTTATGGTAAAAAACCAGCAGCTTTGGTTGCCAGAAGTTTACCGTAATAAATACGGTGCACCTTTTTCCAATATTACGGTAAAATGATCTTAGCACTGTTGATTTCACGTTTAAGATTGCTATTTTATTCTGTGTTTTACTGTAAAAAATAAAAGGTTTTCCATCAAAAGAAACACTGTTCTGCCATATAATTGACAAGAAAATACTTTATAAATGCTGCATAAATTAATTTTTTTTAGATTTTACCATTAAATATTACAGTATATTTCTGTTAGAGATATGGTGTTTAGTACATTAAACAGGGACAAAAGTTATTTTTACAAAAAATAAATGCAACAATTACAGTGATGGCTTGTATATATACTACAGTATATTTTTGTTACAAACAAGGTGCCAGTGTATTTTACAGTGGAGTTATGTATTTTTCAAAAATAAAAAGTAAAAAAAATCCTGTTTTGGCTAATAAAAATATATACAGTTGTATTAATTCATTTATCATTTTACGGTCTGTTACTATTATGGTTTAGCAGCTTTTCACCGTAAAATCTACAGACTTTTTTTATTTTTTATTAATTTCAACCAAACACAACATAAATCACCAATGGACAAACACAGTATAAAAAAAAAAGAAAAGAATAACAACAACAAAATCACAAAACCAACCTAAATAAATAAAACAATAATAAATGAGAACTTTAACACATTAAATAACATTAAAACTAAACTACACTGTAAAAAAAATCGTTTTAATTTACGGTAAAATACCGGCAGCTGTGGTTGCCAGAATTTCCCCGTAAAAAATACAGGGAGTTTTCCAATGTAAATTTAAATGTAAAAATCAGCAAAAACTGTAATTTAGACTGAGTAGTGCCTTTATTTTTAGGGTGATTGTGTCCTTGTGACATTATGGTATTTCTCCATTAATTTTACATGAAAAAACTGTTTTCTACAGTCTAAAAGTTTTGCATTATTCCTTGATTTACGGTAATTACAAGCATCTACTACGGTGATATTACATTTTTAATTTTACGGCCTATTTCTGATGCAATTTGACAGTGTTTTACTGTAATTTTTACAAATATTTTTTACAGTGTAGACACAAACAAACATCAAACATAATTACCATATAAAACATACAGTATTTCAGTAAACTTGATAACCTAAGAGAAAATAATAAAGGGTTAAGTTTAATGCCAGCCTTCCACAACAATATAACCTTCCAAAACAAAATAATGTTTAATAAGCATCCTAAATTGATTAACGTTCAAAGAATCTGCATTGACAGACATTTTTTACAGTGTAGTAGAAAGCTAACAGCATCTTAAAAAACGATTTCAGCAGCCATACATGATCAAACAATCATCTTTTTAACTTTGTGGACCGAGCATGCTTCTGCTGCTTTATAACTTCATTCCAAGCCTTCTTTAGATCTGGAGCAATATTGTTTTTGCTGCTCTTTTTTTTTTTGTTGTTGTTAAAGTCCATTACTGTGGCCTGAAGCAGAGATCTCGGCTATTTCTCTTCTTCTTGTCTTTCCTTTCAGGCTCCTCATTGATCTCGAGTGTCTTTCTGTGTCTTATTTTCTCCTCCATCTGCATTCCTCACCAGCGATTGGGCCGTTTGAGCCCTTCACTTGTAGGTTGTGATCAGTTTTCTGGGCTCGTACTGGTCCAATTTTTGCCCAAGTGTGTATGTTCTCCAGTACTGCGGGAGGCTTTTTACTGCAAGGTGGGCTGAAGAGCACACAGACGGTGTTAGCCACGGGTCAGTGAGTCCAAAACAGGGAAACCTGGAATATGACACAAGCTTTTTAGTAACCATGGAGAGAATTCATCTTCAAATTATGCACATTTTGATTATTTTATGAAAGGATTTCAGTATTTTCAGGCTACAAATACTTAGATTTGTAAAGGGATTCAATATCGTTGGTATTTGATTCAACTGACTACTATTTTTTTCATTTTGACTTACTGGATCAACATTTTGAACACACAAAAAAAAACAAAAAAAACCCCACATAAAAACACACAAAAAAAATACAAAAACACCAAAAACATACATATATATATATATATATATATATATATTTTTTTTTTTTTTTACAAAAACACACGTAAAAAAAACCACATAAAAACACACATAAAAACACACAAAACATGTAAAAACACACAACATGTAAAAACACACATAAAAACACACAAAATCACACATAAAAACACACATAAAAAACACATGTAAACACACACAAAAACACACATAAAAAACACATAAAAAACACACAAAAACACATAAAAAACACACAAAAACACATGGAAGCACACACAAAAAACACATTGGAAACACACAAAAAACACATAGAAACACACATAAAAAACACATAACACATAAAAAAACACAAAAACACGTAAAAACACACATAAAACACACGTAAAAACACACACAAAAACACATAAAAACGAGTGAGAAGTAGAGCCATTTTCTCATAGTCTGCCCTCTTTTTGCAGCCAGTGCAGTCGCCCCCTGCTGGCCATTAGAAAGAATGCAAGTAGCTTCACTTTTCCAAATTTTCCAGCCTAAAAACACCCATTTTTCCAGCCCAAAGGACTCATTCTCACTATTTAGACCAGCATGTTGGAAAATATTATTTACATAGAATATAACTAAACTGCAGTCTGCATGAATAAAATATGAAAAATCCAAATAATAAAAGAAACCGGGGCAGAAGTGTTCCCTGGCCTTCCTGTACATCTTTTTTTTTTTTCTTGACGGCAGTTTATGAAGCCTCAAATTTGGCATTTTGGAGCCAGAAGTGCAATAATAACTATAGTAAACGACATTGAGGTAATAAATCAAGTGAGAAGTCGAGCCATTTTCTCATAGTCTGCCCTCTTTTTGCAGCCAGTGCAGTCGCCCCCTGCTGGCCATTAGAAAGAATGCAACTGGCTTCACTTTTTAGCCTAAAAACACCCATTTTTCCAACCCAAAGGACTCATTCTCACTCTTCCATTTCAAAGAAATGGACGTCATTTTTTTTTTTTTTCGTTGACGGACATTTATGAAGCCTCAAATTTGGCATTTTGGAGCCAGAAGAGCAATTTTAAGTAAAGTGAACATCATGCTCTATAAATAAGACTTAAAACTAGTGCCTGAGAACATAAATTCATTAGAAATCATGTGAGAACTAGAGCCATTTTCTCATAGTCTGCCCTCTTTTTGCAGTCAGAGCAGTCGCCCCCTGCTGGTCATTAGAAAGAATGCAACTGGCTTCACTTTTCAGCCTAAAAACCCCCATTTTTCCAACCCAAAGGACATATTCTCACTATTCAGACCAGCATGTTGGGAAATATAACTGCAGTCTGCATGAATAAAATATGAAAAACCCAACTAATAAAAGAAATCGGGGCAGAACTGTTCCTGGCCTTCCTGTCGGTGGAAGCCTCGCCCTTGAATTCGTATTTGTCCACATGTAGATTCGTTGAGAGGGAGTGAAGATTATCAGCCGTGACCTCCTGCTCTGACTCCCCCATGGAGCAGATATAATGTTGTTTTTACTCTTCTTTCATAGAGTTTCTCCTCATCCCCCTCTTCTTTCTCCCAGAGAGAATAAAGGGAGGGCAGCAGTAGTTTATGTGATGCTGTGTGAATAAATTTTCTTTCTCACTCAACACAATCAGATTTTATTGTCCGTGCTCTTTGTTTATCTCCTCTGAGTCAGCAAGGACGGCTGCAGCATTCTGTTGTGTCCTTCTCTTATTGTGTTTATACATTATTATTGTTGTGTTAATCTCTGTTTGCCTCAGAGGCTCAACCGACCTCTGGCTGCTCCGACAGCACACAACCATGTCACAGTTATTGATCACACACACACACACACACACACACACACACACACACACACACACACACACACACACACACACACACACACACACACACACACGTGTTTACAAGAAATATCTTTGTTACATAGATCAGGGGTCTCAAACTCGCGGCAAATTGCGGCCCTCGTGACGATATTTTGTGGCCCCCAACTTGATATGAAAGTTTAATGTGAGTTTTATATGAATGGCACTTTACTGTGTTGTGTGGAAGGTCCCTTTAATTACTTTATTTGGTAATTTTGTCTTTTTTTTTTAAATAATTTTGTCTTTTTTAAATAATTTTGTATTTTTTTGGTAATTCTGTGCCTTTTTTGGTAATTTTGTGTCTTTTTTGGTAATTTTTTGTCTTATTTTTAATAATTTTGTCTCTTTTTAAATACATTTTTGTGTCTTGTTTAATAATTTTGTCTTTTTTAATAGTTTTGCATCTTTTTGGTAATTTTGTATCTTTTTTTGGTAATTCTGTGTCTTTTTTTGTCATTTTGTGTCTTTTTTGTACTTTTGTGTCTTTATTGGGTAATTTTTTGTCTTTTTTAAATACTTTTGTTTCTTTTTTGGTAATTCTGTTCTTCTTTTTGGTAATTTTGTGTCTTTTTTTAATAATTGTGTGTCTTTTTTAAAATAATTTTGTCTCTTTTTTTAATAATTTTGTGTCTTTTTTTGGTAATTTTGTCTCTTTTTTGGTAATTTTGTGTCTTTTTTGGTAATTCTGTATTCTTTTTGGTAATTTAGTGTCTTTTTTTCCAATAATTTAGTGTCTTTTTTTTGGTAATTGTGTGTCTTTTTTAAGTATTCTTTTTCTATCATTTTGTGTCTTTTTTTGGTCATTTTGTGTCTTTTTTATAGTAATTTTGTGTCTTTTTTATAGTAATTTTGCATCTTTTTTTTAGTCATTTTGATCCTGCCTCCAGCGGTCCCCAGGTAATTGAGACCCCTGAACTAGACGTTGTGTGTTTTCAGAGTGGCAGCAGACATCTTTGTGTCTGAGACAAACACACACACACACACACACACACACACACACACGCTTACTGTGAGTACAGCTGCTGATGTCTGTGCTTAGTAGCAGCTCTAAAGTTGGCACACATCTGTTCATGCATTGATCCACCCGCTCTGTGTGCGAGCTGTGTGTGTGTGTGTGGACAGCGTGTGTGTGTGTGTATGTGTGTGTGTGTGTGGACACACTGTATATCACACATGTTGTCATCTCCCTGATGATGCAGAGTGGGGGAGGTCTTCCCAACATTGTTCCCTGCTGCAAGCTCCCCCCATTACACTCTGCATGCATGTGTGTGTGCCGGTGTCTGTGCATCTATGTGTGTGTTTCTGTGTGTGTGTGTGTGTGTGTGTGTGTGTGTGTGTGTGTGTGTGTGTGTGAGTGAATGGAGTTTATCCCCGCTGGCCCAGATGCCCCGGCTAAATCCATCACCAGCGGTGCTGCACAGCGGTGCTAAGCTGGAACATTTGGCACCAAGCTAGGAATGAAAAAAAAATAAATAAAAAAATAGAAGAAGAAGAAGAAAAAAAATCAGGGAACACACTCAAACACACACACATGCACACGCACACACAGAAAATTGAGTTTGGGGATTTTTTTTAAAGAGATTCAGAGGAAGTGGATTTTTTTTTTCTGAGTGGAGGAGCTGGACTCGGGACCGGGACAGGAGCTCTTTCTCCCACGCTCGGAGCCTTTTGGTGGCTGGTTGGCTGGTTGGAGGGGCCGGGGCCGATCTCTCCTTCATCACCATGGAGCCCTGCGATGATGATGACGAACTGGGGATGTTAAGCGCTTTCCAGTAAGTTCTGGTGTCTCCTGACGCCTCCAGCTTCTGGTCATGGCATCCATGTAACGTGCAAAGTAGAAATGATTTGAGTTGAAGATGCATTTTCAGCCTTTTCTGCTCTTCCTAATCAGAGTTAAAGCTCTTTATGAGGGCTTTGGTGATTCAGCTCCATGGGAGGTTTACATGGAGGCTGCTGGTTGTTCTGGGCCTCTCATAGATTCTATATGGGGAGTTTTGCCTCCAGGCCCAGTGGTGGTGGTGGTGGAGCTTTTCATGCCTTATTTTTTTGGTCATTTTGAGTCTTTTTTTAAGTATTTTTCTTCTGTCATTTTGTGTCTTTTTAAAAAAAAAACAATTTTGTGTCTTTTTTTGGTAATTCTGTCTCTTTTTAAAGTAATTTAGTGTTTATTTCAGTCATTTTGTGTCTTTTTTTTTTAGTAATTTTGTGTCTTTTTAAAAAAAAAATAATTGTGTGTCTTTTTTGTTGATTCTGTGTCTTTTTTTAAATTAGTTTTGCGTCTCTTTGAATAATTTTGTGTCTTTTTAAAGTATTTTTTCTGTCATTTTGTGTCTTTTTTTTAAAATAATTTTGTGTCTTTTTTGTAATTTTGTGTCTTTTTTTAGTAATTTTGTGTCTTTTATGTAACTTTGTGTCTTTTTTATTTTTATTTTGTGTCTTTTTTTTTAGTAATTTTGTGTCTTTTTAAAAAAAAAATAATTGTGTGTCTTTTTTGTTGATTCTGTGTCTTTTTTTAAATTAATTTAGTGTTTTTTCAGTCATTTTGTGTCTCTTTTGGTAATTTTGCGTCTCTTTGAATAATTTTGTGTCTTTTTAAAGTATTTTTTCTGTCATTTTGTGTCTTTTTTTTAAAATAATTTTGTGTCTTTTTTGTAATTTTGTGTCTTTTTTTAGTAATTTTGTGTCTTTTATGTAACTTTGTGTCTTTTTTATTTTTATTTTGTGTCTTTTTTGGTCATTTTGTCTCCTAAAAAGCTCTTTATGAGGGTTTTGTTGATTCAGCTCCATGGGAGGTTTACATGGAGGCTGCTGCTGCTGGTTGTTCTGGGCCTCTCATAGATTCTATATGGGTAGTTTTGCCTCTCCAGGCCCAGTGTTGGTGGTGGAGCTTTGCATACCTTATTGCTATTTTCTCAGCTTTGGGTGTTTTGCAGATAAAGTTGTTTATTCCCTATTCTTGTTCTCCATCTGCGTCATATTATATCAATTTGATTGTATCCTAAAACAAATGTAATTTAAGAAGTTGCAACGTTTTTTTTCAGCCAATATGGATAACTGGTAGCTTCTTGTGGCTAGTACTGATTAGGTTGCTTGTAATTTCAAATTAATGTAGTTTAAACCTCTGAAGTCCAGGAGATTTTGGTTCAAATTTGTCAACTTCCTCTGCATTAATTTCTGTCTCTGTTCAGCATCTTTCAGTCTGTCCTTACATCACATGCATGGCTCCTTTTTCTCCACACAAACTTGGCTATCAGTCAGATTTTTCATTTTATTTTAATTAACAAAGTATAAAGCTGCCAGGAACCCAAAATACAAACAAAAGACACAGGTGTCTATAGAAATGTACCAATTAAAAAAATGTTTTTACCATTTATACATACAAAAACAGCAGAAATAATAATAAATAATAAAACTGCAAAACAGTCTATTTGCATGTTAATTAAAAATAATTATAGTTTTCATTATAGAAAGAAAATTCACATTTTAAAAACGGTCTAGAAACATAAATGGCACACTGTGAAAGCTCCTATGATTGAACTTTTAACTGGCTTTCTCAGCTTGTCTACATATCATATATAAATAAAAGGCAAATATTCGATGCTCGATACCATTTAAACCATTTTTAGGACTGTATGTTGTGTTGCAGGACGCTCAACTGCACCATTTTGCATCCCAAATCAAACTTAAACATGATTGGGATGCAAAATGGTCACTTGTTGTAATTAAAAAGGCCTGTCCTGATCTTGTGTTGAACCCTACTAGTTGCATTTGACAGACTGAGTGATCATCACCTCCTCTCGACTATCACCACGTTGATTTAATGGCGGAGCGTCTTGCTGCAGGCTTTAAAGCAGCCATATTGTAATCTCGCTCAGTGAATTGACGGCACGTGCGTCCCGTCGGTTACATAAGGCTGAGGTGGCTCCAAGCAGCAGAGGAATCCAGGACCTTGTAATTACTGAACACACTTAGAGATTACATCATGGATTGAGGGGGTTTAGCTAGCTGGCTGCTGGGAAGTGTGGCTCTGAGTGTGTGTGTGTGTGTGTGTGTGTGTGTGTGTGTGTGTGTGTGTGTGTGTGTGTGAGGTGCATAAAATACTATCATTCTGCACATATAAGTGAATGCATGTTGTGCTGCATTTGTGTTGCAGGTTGTTTTCCTCATATAAAACCACAAACCCATTCAAGTCATGCAACTGATGCACAACATGGTCTAAAGTGACCCGACTAAGTTTTTATATTCTATATCTTTGCAATAAATTCATTTTATAATTCAGTATTGCAGGTTTTCCTCAAATAACTTGTTTTTGATCATCATGCGTCCTAATTTTTTCATTTCATTTCTTACTTTTTGAATAAAACCCCTTTTTTTATCACTACTCTTCTAATGCACAAGGTGATTTTTGATCCATGTTGTGCATTAGAAGGTGTTTATATGTTGTCACCAATTTAAAACCTGACAAAGAAGACACAAATATTAACTATCCTATTTTGTTAAATTGGTGATTTTTCCAATATTGTTATTCAAAATCTATTTTTCTTCATAAAGTATGAAAGGAAAAATGGATATAATCTGTTTTAATAAAAAAAAAGAAGTTATTCACACACACACACAGCCAGCATGAAATAACGTGGGAAATGAATGTGGGTCATTTTTGACCCATGTTGTGCATTAGAAGGTGTTTATATGTTGTGCATCAAAGGGCTTATTTATTTTTCGCAGTAGCTGATTTACAATAAGACGTCCATAATGCCATACAGATTGCTAAACTAATGTGGAAAAAATAGAAAATATGATTCAAACATCTCTAAATGTTGACTCAGCTGTAATAGTATGAATGTAAACCAGAATTTTGACCGTTTATGAACAATTATTGTAAAAATAATATAATTAATATCCGTTGCAACTATGCACATAGAGGAATATGATGAGTGATTATGATTAAACAGGCATTTGTATGGTTAAAAATATATATTTTTAACAGTGAAAAATGTTAGGATGCTGGCTTGTGATTAACTGGTGCATGTCACAAAGCATAATTACAATGTGGTGTCCCACAGGGTTCTATTCTTGGGCCACTAATATTTTTTATTTTTATGAATCAATATGAAAATTTGTTACTTAAACAATGTCACACCATGGTACAACGCTGGTGTTAACTTAATTATTTTCAATAACAAAAAAGATTGTTGTATTGCAGAAAAATCTCTCTTTGAATAACGAAATTACTCAAGTTTTCAACACCAACAATTTGAATTACTTCATAATCCACAAACAGTTTCCCCTGGTTGTGTTAGTAAGAGTTTCTTTGTTGCATTTTATGTGTGGTACTAAAATAAATTGATGTGTGAACTTGGTTTATGTGGTTGCAGTTATCTGGTTGATGTTTTTCCAGAACAGAGTTGCAGATTTGAGCCTCCTGCGGTGCAATAGGATTGAGAAAAGCAGCACAGCAGGTTCGCTTGATTTCACTTGTAACCAAAGTGTGTCACTCATTCCACAGCTGCTGAGTCAACATTCAAATATTTGGAATATCAGTGGTTTGGAAACCAGGAACAGCAGGTGGAGAGATTGAAAAAAAGGAAAAGAATGAGTCCACGCCTGCAGTATCTGCCTGTCTGTCTGTCTGTGTGTCTGCCTGTCTGTGTGTGTGTCTGTGTGTCTGTGTGAGTGACGCAGCAGAGTCGAGTCTGAATCTGAATCAAATTTCATTTGTCTGTTTCTGGGCCACATGTTTCCTGGCCAACGACCTCTCACCTCGCTGCTGTAATCCTCCCACAATGATGCTGCGATCTGGCGCTTCCTCAATCCTGCTGACCAGCCGCTGCATGGCTTTATGCTTTATGTTATGTTAGGTAGGAAGAAAAGAAAAAGGAGACAGGAGGAACTTTTTCCAAATGTCTTCCCTAACTGCTATAGTAAAAAGTGAAAGAGTCTTTTTGGGCTATTTTGTCCATTTTTAATCCTTTCCATTCTGCCTGTATTCACCACTTAAAACATATTATTATAGTATATATAGTATATATAGTATTTTTTTTCTCACCTATATGACCTGATAATAATTTATTTTTTATTCTGACTTACTGGATTAAAACATTTAGAACCAAAAAGAAACAAAGAAAAACCAACATAAATGTGATCTTGTGATTGTGTGTGATCCTGTCATCAACTCTGGTTTTTATTCTAGTCATTTAGTGTCTTTTTTTGGTCATTTTGTGGGTTTCTTTTGTCATTTTGTGTCTTTTTTTGGTCATTTTGTGTCTTTTTTTTGGTAATTTTGTGTCTTTTTTGGTCATTTTGTGTCTTTTTTTGGTCATTTTGTGTCTTTTTTGGGTCATTTTGTGTCTTTTTTTGTGTCTTTTTGGTCATTTTGTTGTCTTTTTTTTCAGTTGTCTTGTGTCTTTTTTTGGTCATTTTGTGTCTTTTTGTGTCTTTTTTTGGTCATTTTGTGTCTTTTGTTATGTCTTTTTTGGTCATTTTGTGTCATTTTGTGTCTTTTGTTATGTCATTTTGTGTCTGTTGTTGTCTTTTTTTAGTTATCTTGTGTCTTTTTTGGTCATTTTGTGTCTGTGTCTTTTTTTTGTCATTTTGTGTCTTTTTGGTCATTTTGTGTCTTTTTTGGTCATTTTGTGTCTTTTGTGTCTCTTTTAAAACGATTATAATACCATGCGGTCATGTCACTGCAGTCTCATTTAAAACATTTAAGCAGCAAAACTAGAAATTGTTCTAAAGTTGACAGAGACAACAGAACTAAACTTTAAACTCTGGAGATATTAAATGAAGTTTCTCTGCTGTTTCTTCATGCATCAGTGGGCTCGGTGTTTCTCTCAGTGGAGAAGTGCTTGTCTGGTAAAATGAAGCTGTCTCTTGTGGCGCATCAACTGATCGCAGCTCTACTCTGCTGGGTTTCACATTTTAGAGGATGTAATTCATATTTTCCCTGCCTAAAGTATTATTTCACTCCTTGTAACCTGTGCACTATTAATGAGGATGTTTAAATACTTTCTTTATGACCTGACCGCCTGCAGATTTAACTGCTAGCAGTGGGTCATTAGTGCGTAACTTGAAATGCATGAAAATACTGCACCATTGACTTTAGACCACATTTTGTTTTGATGATGAAATGGAGTCTTATAGGGCTATTTTGTCCATTTTTTCAATCCTTTTTATGTCTTTTCGTGTCTTTTTTTGGTAACTATGTGGGTTTTTTTTTTGGTATTTTGTGTCTTTTTTGGTAATTTTGTGTCTTCTGTTATGTCTTTTTTGGTATTTTTGTGTCTTTTTTGGTATTTTGTGTCTTTTTTGGTCATTTTGTGTCTTTTTTGGTCATTTTGTGTCTTTTTGTGTCTTTTTTTGGTCATTTTGTGTCTTTTTTTGGTCATTTTGTGTCTTCTGTTATGTCTTTTTTGGTATTTTTGTGTCTTTTTTGGTATTTTGTGTCTTTTTTGGTCATTTTGTGTCTTTTTGTGTCTTTTTTTGGTAATTTTGTGTCTTTTTTTGGTAATTTTGTGTCTTTTTTGGTCATTTTGTGTCTTTTTTGGTCATTTTGTGTCTTTTTTGGTCTTTTTGTGTCTTTTTTTAGTCATTTTATGTCTTTTTTTAGTCATTTGTGTCTTTTTTTGGGTCATTTTGTGTCTTTTGTGTCATTTTGTGTCTTAGATTTCAGTTTTTTCAGTGTTTTTGCTGTCGTCACTGTAGCTTTTTTTTCTTATATGAGTGAAATAATTCACCACGTCGGCTGCTTTGTTGCAAACCAAATCCAATTCTGTCCAGAGAAAGTGCAGAGGATGTGTGTGTCTGTGTAAAGTGCTCCTCCTTTGATTTAATCTGTGTCGCTCCACCTCTGTGCCCGCTGCACCGCAGGATGTTTGCTCTGGGATTGGTCGGGTCAGGCTGGAGGGGCCACGGGGCCAAATCGGTCATCGGACGATTAGTTTGCTGGCAGGTGCTCAAAGTCTAGTCCTCCTCCTCCTCCTCCTCTTCTTCCTCTTCTTCTTCTTCTTCTTCATCTTCCGCCTGCCGGTTGGAAATTCATGTAAATTCCTGTTGGCTGCAGAAAGCAAACAGAAAGGATTTGAGATGCATCATGAAAAAAAAACACTCCCTTCTCTGCAGGGAAACACACACAATGGCATGTTTTTAACAGTCCAAATACTTTATTTCTTTCTTTCTTTAACCCTGTGGAGTGTCCAAAAGCTCCAAATAATCCAGACTTGTTATATTATTTTAACTCAAAACAATGAATTGTGCTTCATTATGGCAATATTGTTCATTCATATAAAAGTGAAATATATTCAGTTTAATAAAGTATGTCCTTATAATCTTCACAGACAGAACTTAGACACAATGAGGTGAAGTAAACACACAACAACAAACAAACAGGAATAATAGAGGCCTCGTCAATACCTCACACACACACACACTGGCAATGTGGTATTGATTACTCAGCCTTGTTGGTCAATGATGTGATCAGCTTTTTTGGCAACAGTGCGTCTTGTTAAAAGTAATTATTTTACGGGACACGTCAGCACGACTGCAGCAGCGTTTACAGAAGAGTAAATATAGTATCATGCATGGCAGAAATACGCCTTTGTTATTTATTTATTTATTCTGATAATGTGTCATATATAGTGACAGGGAAGGAAGTTCTAAGTCCAGGGGTTAGAAACTCTAATTACCTGGGGGCCGCTGGAGGCAGTATCAACATGACCAAAAAAAGACACAAAATGACACAAAAAAAAACAAATTACTTAAAAAAGACACAAAATAACCAAAAAAAGAAACAAAATAAGAGAACAAAACTCAATTACTTAAAAAAGAAACAAAACGACCAAAATAAGATACAGAATTACCAAAAAAGACACACAATTATTTAAAAAAAAACAACACCTTTTCTTAGTCTTTTTGTGTCTTTGTAAGTCATTTTGTGTCTTTTTGTTTCTTTTTTGTGTCTTTTTTGGTCATTTTGTGTCTTTTTTTGGTCATTTCGTGTCTTTTTGTGTCTTTTTTTAAGCCATTTTGTGTCTTTTTTAGTCAGGTTGTGTCTTTTTTGGTCATTTTGTTTCTTTTTTTAGTCATTTTGTGTCTTTGCTCATTTTGTGTCTTTTTCTGTCTTTTTTTTCCATTTTGTGTCTTTTTTTAGTCATTTTGTGTCTTTTTTTGGTCATTTAGTTTCTTTTTTTAGTCATTTTGTGTCTTCTTTGCTCATTTTGTGTCTTTTTTTTAGCCATTTTGTGTCTTTTATAGTCATTTTGTGTCTTTTTTTGGTAATTTTGTTTCTTTTTTTAGTCATTTTGTGTCTTTTTTTGGTCATTTTGTGTCTTTTTTTAGTCCTTTTAGTATTTAATGCTGTTAGATTTCACCCCATTGTTGTTGTGCAGGAGCTAATGGAAGCAGATGAAGATAATCTCACTTATCACACAAACACAATATATCTGTCGCCACAGTTAGTGTGTGTGTGTGTGTGTCTAAATGTGTTGCACTAAGTGGGGATTTGTGGTAAATCCGTGGTCTGTTTCCCAACAGTCGGAGATCTTTCATAAATGTCAGATGAGCTAATGTGTAAAGCCACAATCCTTTAATGACTCCATGCAGAAAGGGCAGCAACCCCGCCAGTTAAAGGAGGTTTACATTCACATGATCTTTATCTCTGCGTGTCCACCGCATGAACTGTGAGCTTTAAAAACCCTGTATTAGTTGCATTTTATCCGGTTGTCGTGCATATTAAATGACTGCAGATAACAGATGAATGAGATTTGGATAAACACGTTTATCTGGCACTCTTTTTATTCCTTTGTTCCTTTCCCAAAGTGTCTTTTTGTGAAGAAGTTGGACTGAATTTCTGTAAAAATCTGCTGAAAATTTTCAGTTTTTTACTTTAAAAGCATTCAGATCACCATAAAAATTCAGCATCCGTGAGGAGAAATGTGATTAACTGAAACCGTCCTGCAGATAAAAATGAAGTTATAATATGACTATTTTCCTTTCCACCATGTTTGCACTGTATGTGAACTTATCTGGCCTACAAAGTCTAACTGCAGTAACGATGCAAAGATTAACACTGAGAAAAACTGCTTAGTGATAGTGATATAACACTTATTTCTACACGTATTGAAATCTTATATTAAAGAATCATGATCTTTGACCTCCAAAAAAGTAATCACTGCACTCTGGTTTTGCTGCTGGAGGCAGTATCAAAATGACCAAAAAAAAAAGACACAAAATGACAGAAAAAAAACTAAATTACTAAAAAAAATGACAAAATGACCAAAAAAAGACAGAATTACTAAAAAAAGACACCAAATGACCAAAAAAAGACACAGAATTACTAAAAAAAGACACCAAATGACCAAAAAAAAAAGACACAGAATTACTAAAAAAAGACACCAAATGACCAAAAAAAGACAGAATTACTAAAAAAAGACACGAAATGACCAAAAAAAGACTCAATTATTTTTTAAAAAGACACAAAATTATTAGAAAGACACAAAATTATCTTAATATAATGAGGTGCTTTCTCAAAACGTAAAAACTATTTTTTTCAATAGGTTTCTAATTATTTGAGAAGTCTAGTAGTTTGAGAATGCATTTAATTCAAATACACATATAACTTTGTATAGGTTCCAGTTAAATATATGTCACAAAAAATAGCAAATTATATGTATAAAATAGGTTTATTTACAGTAACTGTGTCCCAACTTATTTGTAATCATTGCTAAAAGTCGTCATTTTAAGAAAGTTTGTGATAATGACTTGCATGATCTTTTTTGCATCACAAGGCAAAGTTTTCATCTTATTTATTTAAATATTTAATTATTTAAACTTATTTACACTTATAAAAGCATGAATAATATCCTATCGTAGTGAATTCACTGTCTGAACATCATTTTGTTTCCAGTTTGTTATCGTCTCCTCTGCACGCTGCACATGTGATGGATCTTTTAGTTTGCCAGTTTCTGATGTAATCCTCATGGAAAGTTTCCATTATTTATACTGTCACAATGTAACAGGCCAGTCCAAACACACTCCAGCAAATAAAATTGCTTTAAAAGTGCAACAGAGAAAACGCTGCAATACGGCCTCTCAGCTTGTGTTCCAGGAAAACCTGTTATTTATGACTTCCACTCTTGCCCAGAACACTTGCACCATTATTGTGACTCTCACTTTGTTTCTCTCATCACTGGGAGCTCTGCCCACTTCTGTCCAGCAACAACTGGGACCAGTGCCCAAACAAGGAGCCCTCGGGCCCCTTTGTCAGCTCACATTATTGGTCCTTAGCCTGCTAATCACACTCAGTCTGCACGTTCACAGAGCTGCAGTTTCTCACTAATACACTAAAAACCTCTTACTATTCAATCACGCTATTTTGTGTCTCTATTAAATGTTTTTCCTTTGATTATACAGACAAAAACGCCCAAAAAAACAGACAAACATCCTCTGATTGTCCTCTAGTTTAGCTGTAAAATTTCATGAGATTTCAACTGGTCATTTTATACGGTGAGGTCAAGTTTTTAAAATGGTCTCACAACAATGAAATGGATTCTATGGGGACTAACATCATCACATAGGAATAAAATTGGGCTTGATGAATCCATTGAGTCACAGTTTTCCAGTCATGCCCATTTTATGCAATTCCATACACTGTAAAAAAAAATGTCTGTAGATTTTACAGTGAAAAACTGCTAAAACATGACGGTCAAATAGCATAAAATGATAAATTTAGTTCAGTTTCTGCTGTTTTTGTATGTATAAATAGTTAAAAATTGGTACATTTCCATAGAAACCTACGTCCTTTGTTTGTTTTTTGGGTTCCTGGCAGCTTTATACTTGTAATTTGAAAAAAATGAAAAATCTGACTGATAGCCAGGCTTGTGGTGAGAAAAAGGAGCCATGCATTTGATTTAAGGACGGACTGAAAAATGCTAAACAGAGACAGAAATTAATGCATAGGAAGTTGACAAATTTGAACAAAAATCTCCTGGACTTCAGAGGCCTAAAGACAGAAAGAGCTGTTTTCTATATTTTCTCATTTCTCTCTGATTGAGCTGCTTTCTTTTGCTTTATGTCGTCACATGAATTTATTTCCTGCCCCTGATTATTAACCATGCAGCTCTTTGCAGAAACGTACCGATATAATGAGCTCCTGAGTAGAATGTGATGTGTGTGGTAGCCAGGCAGCCTCCTGTTTGCACATATTTGTTTGTAATTGCATGCTTGTTTGTGTGTGTGAGTGTATTTGGCAGTCAGAGTATTGGCTTCACTGGTCGCCTCGAGAGATGTGGCTCGGAAAAAAAAAAAAACTGAACACATCTCTTGTCAGCATTCAGGCTTAGTGAGGAGTGTGTGCGTAATTAAATGTCACGCTAGGCTCGGAGAATAGCTAATAGCATTTGATCAATTTGTGCAGACTACACATGGGTCTCCATCATGATGGGAACATGTGCATGGCATGCAGCCAGCGAGAGGAAATACACTCCAGAGGAAAATGTGTTTGTGTTTACAGCTCATGCATGCCAGGAAACCCTCAAAAAGGTCCGGGGCAGCATGCAGCTTACTAATATTCATCGAGGTGACAAATAGCTCCCATCGTTTCCCCTCTTCCTTATCTGCTAAGTGTCTCCGACAAGCTCCGTTATTGAAGAGGGACGTTTAGCGGGCTGACAGCGGGAGGCGTGAGGGAAAAAAAGGGAGGGGGAGAAACAAAAAGCTGAGCCAAATGTGTTATTTGTGTGAACCCACATGGAGCTCTCAACAGGTCTCACAGCGTCAGAAACAATCTGTTTGCTGCCAGGTGAAGCAGGTTGGCCACGCAGATAAAACTCAACCTCTCCGGGAGAACAGAAACAGAAACTTTGAATATAAAAACACAGTTCTCGTGGGATTGTGGAAAAGTTTTGCAGAATATTATCTTGAGAGAGACCAAACAGGCCTTAAAAGTTTAGTTCTGAAGGTTTTTGAAACTGAAAAGATGGACAAAAACATCATATTTATATAGATTTCACATGTTTTTGATGACCTCTTCGGCCAATGTTCTACTTGGAGACAATACAAACATAAATAAAAAATATGAGTGGCACAAGAATAGAACCCTGGGGCACACCACAGAGGCAGTTTGTCATCAAACTTGCATGTTTAATCTTAAACTCTGTCTTTTTTAAGAAAACAGTGCCATATAGGTTAATCTGTACAACAAAAGAGCTGTTTGTTCCACTTGGGAGAACATAACAGGACCTTTGAATATAAAAACACAGTTCTTGTGGGCTTGTGGAAAAGCTTTGCAGAATTATTATCTTGAGGGAGACCAAACAGGCCTTAAAAGTTTAGTTCTGTAGGTTTTTTTAAACTGAAAAGATGGACAGAAAGTGTCTTAAAAACCATCATATTTATATAGATTTCACATGTTTTTGATGACCTCTTGGGGCAATGTTCTACTTGGAGACAATACAAACATAAATAAAAAATATTAGTGGCACAAGAATAGAACCCTGGGGCACACCACAGAGGCAGTTTGTCATCAAACTTGCATGTTTAAGCTTACGTTTAAACTCTGTCTTTTTTAAGAAAACAGTGCCATATAGGTTAATCTGTACAACAAAAGAGCTGTTTGTTCCACTTGGGAGAACATAACAGAAACTTTGAATATAAAAACACAGTTCTCGTGGGATTGTGGAAAAGTTTTGCAGAATTATTATCTTGAGGGAGATCAAACAGGTCTTAAAAGTTGAGTTCTGTAGGTTTTTTTAAACTGAAAAGATGGACAGAAAGTGTCTAAAAAAATATATTTATATAGATTTCACTTGTTTTTGATTACCTGTTTTGAAGACAATACAAACATAAATAAAACAATATTAGTGGCACAAGGATAGAACCCTGGGGCACACCACAGAGGCAGTTTGTCAACAAACTTGCATCTCTAAGCTTAAACTCCGTTCTTTTACAGAAAACAGTGCCATATAGGTTAATCTGTACAATTTGACCTAGAAGGCCAGTGTTTAGTCACTTGTAGAAGAGAAAATGTCTTAAAAAACATATTTATATAGATTTCACATGTTTTTGATGACCTCTTGGGCCAATGATCTACTTGGAGACAATACAAACATAAATAAAAAAACATTAGTGGCACAAGAATAGAACCCTAGGGCACACCACAAAGGCAGTTTGTCATCAAACTTGCATGTTTAAGCTTAAACTCTGTCCTTTTTCAGAAAACAGTGAAATATTTGTGTTATTTGTACCTACAGTGGCTGTAGTAGTTATGATGGGAGGTTGGGTTGGATGCATGGGTCCAACAAAACCAGGAATTAGACCCAGACGATCAGTGTTTAGTCACTTGTAAAAGAGCTGTTTGTTCCACTTGGGAGAACAGAACAGAAACTTTGAATATAAAAACACAGTTCTTGTGGGCTTGTGTAAAAAAGTTTTACAGAGTATTATCTTGAGGGAGACCAAACAGGCCTTAAAAGTTTAGTTCTGTAGGTTTTTTTGGACAGAAAGTATGTGATATATTTTAATTAAACAGCACCGAAATACATCCAATTTGTTCTGAAAGTCTTTGAAAAGTCCTCTTGCTTGATGTCAAACATCAGGAACAACAGAACTTGTCTGGAGATTAACTCAGCGTGAGTCAAACTGAATCCACTATCAAATGTTTTGTTGACATTGTCTGTCCTTGTTAGCATGCATTGTATTTGTTATACGGTGAAACACCCAACCTGTAATGTAGGAAAACAAGTAAAGTGAGAGATCTTGAAAATCCTCCTTGATCCACGTCTGATACAGTGGATTAGATTTCACCCAGAGGCAAAGTCTTTTTGCTGCCTTTATTTAAAAGAGAACAGCTGAGAGGTGACATGGGGACGTGCATCTTTACTCTATATACTCTCGATAAAAACTGCATGAAGGAAAATTATGCAGGAGATTATACATACACATACAGTTCACTGTTATGAAAAAAGGCTATTTTAGTGGACTTAAATGTGCATCATAGCCTACAACCATCTGGCCCTTCGCTAAATTTTTGCCCAAAATAGCTACAACAGAAAAGACAGATTTGTTTTGTTCTTCACAATGAGTGATTTGCAGGAAGAAATTAGCAAATTACTTTCATTATAAGGCTCAAAGATGCGGCTCCAGAGGGATAATTCTTTCTGTTTTTTTGGCCAAAAATGTATTTTCATGGAAAAGGTTGCTGACCCCTGTGGTAAGGCGTTAAAAAAGACAGTTTAAACAGTAAATAAATGTACATAAATGTCGGAAGTAAAGTAGTTTCGAGGACGACGTGACGGACGTGACATAGTTACGTAGAAACGTGATTTGTTGCGGCCACTAGAGGGCGGTGGAGGACACTCTAAAACGTAAATATGGATCGTATTTTGCTGCCTGTACAAATCCAATCCAATTCAATCCACAAATAAAACTATTGGGTTGTTTTTAGGGGAGACCAGACTCGTTTTTCCTGCCAACAAACCAAATACATGACCTACATCGATCAACCAGCTGGCTTTTCTATCGTCCAATTTTCGGTAGTAATATCTACCAAGGAGGATATGTTTTATGTGCATTTTGTCAGTAATATTTCAGAAAAACTACTCGTCCAGTTTCCTTGAAACTTGGCAAAAGGCTGCAGTGTGGGCCAAGAAGAAACTCCTTAAATTTGGGTCATATCCAAATCAGGAGAGATCTGGTGTTTGTGCTGCATTCATGTGGAGTTAGGATATTTTGACATACCCTAGTAGGGGCAGCATTTATATATAAACGAAACCAAATTTGAACTATATTGATACATGCAATATGGTCTAATTCCATATCACATTTACAAATATATAGATATATTTTTTATATCGATATATCGTCCAGCCCTACTTCTATATAGCGTCAGTTGTTTCCACATTGATTTAAAGCTCTTCAAAGTCAGAAGAATGACTTTCCATAGGAGGAGGATGTGAATGCATCATTGGCGTTGAAGGAGCTCTTGAATAAAATGATATTGTATATAAAAAGTATCAGCCTTCTCACTTCTTCACTCCTCTTTTCTTGTCATTTAATCCCTTCCCCTCTACGTCTCCACCAGCTCTTTTCCCATCAGTTCCATCCTTCAGTCTCCTTCTCTTCCAATCCATCATCAACTCCCACATCACACCTCCATCTCCAGTCCCTCACTCTGGAATATCCATCTCTCCTCCTCCATTATCCTCCCTGACCTCTCTCTCTTTCTCTCTCTCTCTCTCTCTCTCTTTCTCTCCCCCTCAAACCCTCATCATCTCTCCCTACACTGGAAAAAATGTCTGGAGAAATTACACTAAAACACTGTCAAATTTAATCAGAAATAGGGTGTAAAATTAAAAATTGTATATCACTGCACACTGTAAAAAATGTAGATTTTACGATGAAAAACTGCTAAACAAAGACAGTAAAAGATGTAAAATGATAAATGTGTTAATTCAGTTTCAGTAACAATGAAACACTGGAAATATATATATCAGCCAAAACAGTATTTTTTACAGTTTTGTTTTGGAAAAAAAACATTACTCCACTGTAAAAAAAACACTAATATGTATTTAATGTAATAAATATACAAGCCACCACAGTAATTTTTGCATTTATTTTTTGTAAAAATACTTTTTCTCACTGTTAAATGTAGCTTCTAAACACTATACCTCTAACAAAATATACTGTAATATTTAATGGTAAAATCTTTAATTTATGCAGCATTTATAGAGGCAGAATAGCGTTTCTTTTGATGGAAAAACTTTTTATTTTTTACAGTAAAATATGGAATAAAATGGCAATCTTAAACAGGAAATCAACAGTGCTAACATCATTTTACCGTAATATTAGAAAAAGTTGCACCGTATTTATTACGGTAAAGTTCTGGCAACCACAGCTGCTGTTTTTTTACCGTAAAAACAACAGTTGGTTTTTTTTTACAGTGTGCCTGTAACTTGCATATAAAGGCAGCATAATATCTGTTTTTATGCTGGTTCCTGATCTGCTAAAGTCCATTTTAAATCACCTGTATTGTAAATTGCTGCTATTCGAGCCCTGATTAAAAAAACAGTTTGTCTATTGGTACTTATCACAGATAATAAACACATAATACATTTATTTTCAGCTTGATTAGGCCCCAAAATTAGCTCATTTATATTAAACATATTAACTAACAACTTTATACAATAAGTCAGTTTCTGCCAGGATCCTTTTTTTTTTTACGGTAAAATATGGAATAAAATGGAATAAACAAGAAATCAACATCTTTTTACTGTAATATTAGAAAAAGTTGCACCATATTTATATTCACCATAAAAATTACAATGAGTGGGTTTTCTATTCTAAATTTAAATGTAAATATTAGCGAAAAATGTAATTTAGACTGAATATTCCCGTTATTTTTTAGCTTAATTGTGTCATTCATTCACACATCATGGTATTTCTCCATTAATTTTGCATGAAATGTTATATTTTTACAGCAAAACTGTGTGTTTCCTACAGTTTTTGACAGAAAAAAGTTAGTTTTATGCTATTCTTTGATTTACGGTAATTAAATGTGTCTCCCACGATGATATACAATTTTTAATTTTACGCCCTTTTTCTGATGTAATTTGACTGTTTTACTGTCATTTCTACAAACATTTTTTACAGTGCACAGCTGCTGGTTTTTTACTGTAAAAACAACTGTTTTTTTTACAACCTTTAGGGTTTTCTGCCCTATCAGATTAGTCCGGTTGTCATAAGGAAAAGAGAGAAAGAGAGAGATTGCTGGTTGGATTAAAGGGCAACGGGAATGAAATTCTATGATCTCGTTGTTTAGACGAGTCACATAAAGTTGCTGTATGTGTGTATGTGTGTGTGCATGCTTTATCCGCTGTAATGACACTGTTGCATGCTGGGAAATCATGCATGCGTCTTGTGTGAGGTGACAGATCGAGTTGACTGGATGCCTGATTTGCACCTTTATTGTATTAATACATCACCACACATGATGAGTTGCTGTATGATGATGGATTGGACGTTACAGAGCAATCAGCTGTACATTTAAATAATAATTAAAGTACATGATGAGGTAATATCATGATTGAACGCCTCACATCAAGTCCAGCAGAGCGTGAAGGTTTTTTTTTAGTCTGTTAGATCAAGACGCTGCTTGTTGAGTTATAGATAACTGTGAAGTGAAGTAAACACTTAAACCTGCTATGTTCATCCTTCAAGACTAAAAAATATTAATGCATGAGTTTTTATATTCTATATCTTTGCAATAAATTCATTTCCTCATTCAGTATTGCAGGTTTTCCTCAATCAACTTGTTTTTGATCGTCATACGTCCTCATTTTTTGTTTTCATTTCTTACTTTTTGAATAAAACCCCTTTTTTTTATCATTAGCTTCGAATGCACAATATATTTTTGACCCATGTTGTGCATTAGGTGTTTATAGTGTTCAATATAATAGCAGTCCAATGTGAATAATCAGATTAATTCAGGTTTTTAGTATATTTTTTTATTGCTACATGGCAAACAAGGTACCAGTAGGTGCAGCTCTTAAAGCTGTGCAATTGGGCAATTAGTTGAAAGGGGTGTGTTAAAAAAAATAGCAATGTCTGCGGTTGACTTTACAAACTCAAAACTTTTTTGTTTCTAGGATTTAGCAATCCTGTGAATCACTAAACTAATATTTAGTTGTATGACCAGAGTTTTTTATAACTGCTTCACATCTGTGTGGCATGGAGTCACCAACTTGTGGCTCCTTTTTTAGCTGTTCTTCCACTCCAAGATTCTCTAACAATATTCCACAATTCATTTACATTTCTTGGTTTTCCTTCAGAAACAGCCCCACTAGTTCTTAATTGGATTAAGGTCCGCTCCATAACATCAATGTTGTTGGTTTGGAACCAAGATTTTGCTGGTTTACTAGTGTGTTTGGGCTCATTGTCTTGTTGAAACACCCATTTGTGGTATATCCCCCATCATTTTCCTTTAAGGATAACTGGGTTTGGGTTCTTATGGGTTAAAATCTTGCGTACCCTTACTTGAGAATCACTGGTCTCCTCCATGTGGGATTCAGGCTCTTGGCCTTGTGTTTTGTATGCTGTGACACTATAAATATGTCACTTTTCATGAATTGAAACAAAGCCTTAGCGGTGGACGTTTCCATCAAAACATAATTTGCAACGCTGGTACACAACCATAATTTGTAGCAGATAGCTTTGACTTCTTCTATATATCCGTCAGTGACCTGCAGAATACAGAAGAGTGTCTACAGTTTTGTGTCTTTTTTGGTCATTCTGTGTCTCTTTTTAGTCATTTTGTGTCTTTTTGTGTCCTTTTTTAGTCATTTTGTGTCTTTTTTTAGTCATTTTGTGTCTTTTGGTCATTTTGTGTCTTTTTTGGTCATTTTGTGTCTTTTTTGGTCATTTTGTGTCGTTTTTTGGTAATTCTGTGTCTTTTTTTAGTCATTTTGTGTCTTTTTTGGTCATTTTGTGTCTTTTTTTAGTCATTTCGTGTCTTTTTTGGTCATTTTGTGTCTTTTTGTATCCTTTAGTCATTTTGTGTCTTTTTTTGTCATTTTGTGTCTTTTTTTGGTCATTCTGTGTCTTTTTTTTGGTCTTTTGTGTCTTTTTTGGTTATTTTGTGTCTTTCTGTGTCCTTTTTTTGGTCATTTTGTGTCGTTTTTTGGTCATTTTGTGTCGTATTTTGGTCATTCTGTGTCTTTTTTTAGTGATGATTTCAAAGTTCTGGAAAAGTCCCATGTTGCATTGCGACACTCCCACATGTATCCTGATGCATTTTTTATTCTTGGCCTTGTGTTTTGAATGTTCCCTCATCCACTGACCAGCTCACTGTGACACTATAAATATGTCACTTTTCATGAATTGAAACAAAGCCTTAGCGGTGGACGTTTCCATCAAACCATAATTTGCAACGCTGGTACACAACCATAATTTGTAGCAGATAGCTTTGGCTCTTTATATATCCGTCAGTGACCTGCAGAATACAGAAGAGCTAGCAAAGCTGCTGCAGAGGTGACTGATTTATACATGAAGAGCACTACTGTACCCTGCAGAGGAAATCTCATTACAGGACGAGGGTTATTGTGGTGGACATGCTACATTGTGCTCCTTTAACAGCGACACAAGAGATGTCTGGATAGAGACAAACACACAGCAGGTTCATGACAGAATGCCAATGTGCTGCGTAGTAATGCAGCACACATGCTTTGTCTTTCTCAGTTTTCTCTCGCTCTCACTTGAATGGTGACCTTGGGCTATATTGTTATTCATTAGTGGGCAGACTGCCTGCTCTCTTCTTATCTCTGAGGGACACGGAGCAGCAGAGGGATGCTGGTGGCGTCCCTATCTGTCCTGGCAGTAATAAGAATCACTGTTTTAAATCAGCAGAGTGGAGAGATCAGACAGCAGCCTCCGAAGATTAAAGGAAGGTCCTGCTGCTCTGTCCGTCAGCTGCTTAACACTCTCATCAGCTGCAGGTTATCATATTAAGATAAAACTGATCATTTTTGGGGGGAAATAGAAGGTGAAACAAGGAGAAGCGTGTCTATAGGTGGACTTTATATCTAGAGGAATGACAGAAGAAGTGGCGGAATTTGTAAACTATTTCTATAAGTTCTGATTATACACTGCAAAAAAGGTGTTTAGTCTAAAAACAAGATAAAAACAGTAAATCTGAGGGAAATGATCTTGCTGCATGGACAGATAATTTACCTTGACAAGATTTCTTAAATTAAGATTGTTAAATCTAGAAATAAGCATGTTGAACGCTTAAAATAAGAAATTAACTCTTAAACATTTCCCATGGTTTTATTCATAATGATTTTGGTTATTATCAAGAATGTTTCCATGACTGTAGATGTAAAAATAACTAAAAAATACACAAATTGACCAAAAAAGACACAAAATGATCAAAAACGACACAAAATTACCAGAAAAGATGTAAAAATGACCACTAAAAAAACATAAATTGACAAAAAGACACAACTTGATCAAAAAAGACACATAATGACCATTAAAAAGACACAAAATGACCAAAACGGACGTGAAATGACCAAAAAAGACACAAAATTCCCAAAATAGATGTAAAAATGACCACTAAAAAGACCAAAAATGATCAAAAAATACACAAAATTACCAAAATAGATGTAAAAATGACCACTAAAAAGACACAAATTGACCAAAAAAGACACAAAATGACCATTAAAAAGACACAAAATGACCATTAAAAACATAATGACCATTAAAAAGACACAAAATGACCAAAAAGACATATAATGACCATTAAAAAGACACAAAATGACCAAAAATAGATGTACGGTGACATTTTTTAGTTTAGTCAGACATTAACAGTCCTTATCTGGTGCATCAGACTAGTTACTTTCAAATAAACTTCAATCATTTGCCAGTTCTGGTTTAATTGTTTCAGCAGCTATCAGTTGTTTTGTGTTGGACACATCAGAGTGTTTCTGTCTGAATGTGATGTGAGGAACCATCTGCTGCTGTCTGCTGCTCTGAATGCACCTTTCTCTTCTTCTACTGCTGATGGACTGATGCAGCACACTGTTTATTCTCTGCACACTTTAAACATTACATCTGTGGTGCTAAAGTCAAGCTGCATGTCATCAGCAGGAAAGGGCAGAAGTTGCAGAAAAGAAAGTTTCGGTAACACTTTAAAATAACCAACTAAATGATGTTTATATATGTTTTATAGAGCAATTATGAGCCATTTACAAAGTGCTATACAAGTGTAATATTTAAATGTTTTCAACCAATTTCTTAAAGGTATATGAATCATTTGAAAATCATTAACATACTAAATATGGTGTTAAAAATGTTAAAATGAGTGCAACTAAAACTATTGATAAACTTTTAATTGTAATTTAATTGTTTGTTAATGGTAAAGTAACTATAAACTTAATATACCATATATTTGTCATTTATAATGATTTACTTTTACATTTTGTGTCGTTTTTTGGTCCTTCTGTGTCTTTTTTAGTCATTTTGTGTCTTTTTGTGTCTTTTTTTTGGTCATTTTGTGTCGTTTTTTGGTCATTCTGTGTCTTTTTTTAGTCATTTTGTGTCTTTTTTTGGGAGAATAACCAAAAAACGACACAAAATTTGGTCATTTTGTGTCGTTTTTTGGTCATTCTGTGTCTTTTTATGGTGATGATTTCAAAGGTCTGGAAAAGTCCCATGTTGCACACTTTAAAGTAACTATAAACTTACATTAATTAATTAAATTAAAATTAACCATCTATTTGTCATTTATAATGATTTAGTTAGTTAAACATTAATAAATTATGTATTTACTATTCTAAAAGGCCTAAATGCAGTTTATAAATGATGATTAAACATTAATAAATTATATATTTACCATTCTAAATGGCCTCTATATGGTTTATAAATAATGATTATATATATTCTTTATTTAACCAGGTACAAAAGTCTTATTGGGATTAAAAAATCTCTTTTGCAAGAGAGACCTGGCCAAGAACGCAGCATAAAAAGTGAAAAATTACAACATTTAAACACAGTTTAAATAAACAATTAAATACAAATAGAGCCATCACAACATCAGTTAAAGAGCCTCAAGTAAAGACTGCAGATTAAACATTAATAAACTATCTGTTTACCATTTATAAATGATGTAGTTAGTTAAACAGTAATGAATTATGTATTTACCATTCTAAATGGCCTATATACAGTTTTTAAACGATGATTAAACATTAATAAACGATCTGTGTACCATTTATAAATGATGGATATTGTAAGTGTTGCAAAGGTTTCTTTTCCCTGTGTGTTGGTGCAGTGGGAGAGCTAATGTTTGACGCTGTAATATTGAGCCTTGGCCCAGTGTTTGAGCCCCTCTGAGACAGAACATTGTTCCTAATATTTAGAGAGGAGCTCAGAATGAGGCTGGATGGGTGGGCAGCTCCCGGAGGTGGAATCACTGAGGTGTGGAAGTCAATTACCAGCTCAGAAGTAAAAGGTCCTGCATGTCCTCCACACATCCCGCTCACAAAGTTACCAACACAGTTACATTAACCGTCTTTTTTTTTTTTTGGCTTTCTCGCCTATTTATAATGCATTTCTTCCTCAGTGCATGAGTTAAAGTGGATGATTACGTAAACATTTCCTAAATACCATTCATAATTACCTCCTTCATTATTTTTCTTGTACTTTCTGGTTATGTTACATTGTTGCTATATTATTTTGTTATGAGAGCATCCAAAGAGGGAAATAAAAAATAGCTCAAATATTCATTCATTCATTCATTACCATTAACCGCTTATCCGCAATCGGGTCGCGGGGGGCTGGATCCCAGCTATCCCAGCTGTCATTGGGCGAGAGGCGGGGTACACCCTGGACAGGTCGCCAGACTATCGCAGGGCTGACACATAGAGACAGACAATCACACTCTCATTCACACCTATGGGCAATTTAGAGTCCCCAATTGCATGTTTTTGGACTGTGGGAGGAAGCCGGAGAACCCGGTGAGAACCCACGCTGACACGGGGAGAACATGCAAACTCCACACAGAAGAGCCGCAGGCGGGAGGCGAACAGGCGACCCTCTAGCTGTGAGGCGAGAGCGCTAACCACTACACCACCGTGTAGCCCTAGCTCAAATATATTTAGTATAAAATGATAGAACTGGATGGAACCCTCTTATATGTTAGATTTGACACCTTTGTTCACATTTGCAACATTTAAAATTCTTTATTGAGCATGATAGTGTTTTGAAAGTAAAAAATAGATTCAAAATCACATTTTATGTTGGACTAAAGGACTAAAGAATACACAAAACTACTAACTAACTAAAAAAACTAAAAAGAACTAAAAAAGACACAAAATTACTAAAAAAATACACATAATAACTAAAAAAAGACACAAAATGACCAAAAAAGACAAAATGAGAAGACAAAATGACCACAAAAAAACACAGAAGACACAAAATAACTAAAAAAAGACACAAAATGACCAAAAAATACTAAATAACTAAAAAAAAAAACACAAAATAACTAAAAAAGACACAACAAAAGACACAAAATGACCAAAAAAGACACAAAATAACTTAAAAAGACACAAAATAACCAAGCCAAGGGAGGAGGGAATGAATTCACTTCTGCCTGGCTCCACAAATTCACATTTTATTGTTATGAGTATTTTCATAAAAGGATGGAAGGGAAGGGATGTCACGATTACAGATTTTCTTGGTACGATTATCATCAGAGAAATAATCACGATATTACGATTATTTTTGCATTAATTAATTTCACAATACTATGAATAAGTTCAACAAATGGAATCTGTACTTTTAGATTGTATAATCATAAAAGTGTATTCTATATGTGAAGTTCTTCACTAAAACACAGCCATGGGCATATAAGACCATGTGTTCAGTACTAAAGAACTGTGTGTGTGTGTTCGCGGTTACCATAGCAACCGTCAGACTGCTTCATCATCATGTTGCAGCAACATATGGGTTGCAGAACATGCTTGGCTTTTTTTTTTTGCTCTTCTGTCAATGTGTCAGGTCAAATATAGAGATGAAGGATAAATACATTTGGAATCCGATCGGCTCAGATTAACCGAGTTGGCTCATTATTTCCAGCCATTTTGGTGAGTTTCCACTGTCCCCTGGCTTAAAAACGTCCCCTCATCTAAGAACCTCCCTATGGAGATCAACAGCTTGGCACCAACGGGATTTCTTTAACCCTCCGGAGTGTCCAAAAGCTCCAAATAATCCAGACTTGTTGCCTCCATCAGACTAGAAAACAAAGCAGCGTGGAGCCCTACTGTAAATTTACCTCTAAAGTTCTGGCTGTAAACTCCATGAGGCCAGTTTCAGTTTGATGATGATATACCAAGTAAAACTGGAGACAAGCTCAAATAGATTTAGTGTCAAATGATAGAACTGGATGGAACCCTCTGATATGTTAGATTTGACACCTTTGTTCACATTTGTAATATTTAAAATTCTTTAATTAGCATGATAGTGTTTTGAAAGTTAAAAAAAAAAGATTCAAAATCTAATTTTATGTTGGACTAAAGGACTAAAAAAGACACAAAATGACAAAAAAAAGACACAAAATTACTAAAATAAGATAAAAATGACGCAAAAAAGACACAAAATGACTAAAAAAAGACACAAAAAGACTTAAAAAGACACAAAATGACAAAAAAAAGACACAAAATGACCAAGAAAAGACACAAAATGGCTAAAAAAGACACAAAATGACCAAAAAAAGAAACAAAATGACAAAAAATACACAAAATAACCAAAAAAAATACACAAAATGGCCAAGAAAAGACACAAAATGTCTTAAAAAAGACACAAAATGATCAAATAAGAAAACACAGAAGACACAAAATTACTAAAAAAGACACAAATTGACCAAAATTGTTACGCTAAACACACAAGACACAAAAAGACACAAAATAAGAAGATAAACTTACCAAAAAAGACACAAAATGACTAAAAAAAGACACAAAATGATGAAAAAAGACACAACAAAAGACACAAAATGACCAAAAAATACACAAAATGACCAAAACGTGATTTATGCAGTCAGGATGACAAGGATTCAAAAATGGACTAAATATCCCATAAAGACTCCACAGAGTTAACAATTTCTTAATTGCATAGCTGAAGGAAAGAGTAAATAGTGAAACGCTCCAGATAAAACACAACAATAGATCTCAGAATATCTCCGTTTGTAATCAGTTCTGACAGGAAACTGAATCCACTCACACACAAAACCAGTCTTCTCTCATTTGTCTTGTTCTGAGACGGGATGTGACCAAACCATTATGGAGTTATGAGGCCAGCCAGCCTTTTATATAGATCCAATCACACAGTGTGTTTGATGTTGTGTGTCAGGATGCGTGTGTGTGTGTGGGGTCGCTGCATCAAAGGCTCTTTGTATCAAAGCTGCCTGAGGTAAATGTGCTGCTATCTGCAGGACAGACTTTTTATTGACACACACACATTGAACTGAGATTTGTGAGGTCACTTAGTGTAGATCCAACACATTTATACCTCACAGGAAGCTACTGGTTCCCCTTCATGGCTGTGTCACATACAAATCACCTGGCATGGACATTGAGTTTGCTTAATTTGGCTAATGTTCTATTTCAGTAGGGCTGTTTCCACTACCTGGTAAACTTTGTTGCTAAATTTAGCAACTTTTCAGACCCCCTTAGCGACTATTTTTCAAGAAAGCGACTGGAGACAAATCCAGCGACTCCTTCTTACTCTTCTTAACGAGCTAACGCAGTTAGCTACAGTTAGCTCTGTAGCAGTACAGTGTGTATGTGCTAACAGGCTAACAGTTAGCTCTGTAGCAGTACAGTGTGTATGTGCTAACAGGCAAACAGTTAGCTCTGTAGCAGTACAGTGTGTATGTGCTAACAGGCTAACAGTTAGCCCTGTAGCAGTACAGTGTGTATGTGCTAACAGGCTAACAGCTAGCTCTGTAGCAGTACAGTGTGTATGTGCTAACAGGCTAACAGATAGCCCTGTAGCAGTACAGTGTGTATGTGCTAACAGGCTAACAGTTAGCTCTGTAGCAGTACAGTGTGTATGTGCTAACAGGCTAACAGTTAGCTCTGTAGCAGTACAGTGTGTATGTGCTAACAGGCTAACAGTTAGCTCTGTAGCAGTACAGTGTGTATGTGCTGCTGCTGCAGGAGGGGTTCACTAAGTGATCTCTGTTTGTTTGTTTATAATAAGCGGAGACTCTGTGCATAATTAGCCATGCTTGTTTGTTTATGATCAGCGGATACTTTGTGCATAACTAGCCATGCTGGTTTGTTTATACAGCTAGTAGTTGGTATTTGTGGGTTGGCCCGAACGGAAATATTTCACTTTCTATTGGATGGATTGCCATTACATTATGTAAAAGATCTCTAGTTTGAGTGACATGTTTGAACTATTGGATATATTGCCATGCTACTTTCATGTTCCTTAAGTGTTGTGACCTCGAAGACCTCCTGTTTTTTACCATCATCTGGTCAAAAGTTGTCCTTTTGGAGCCAGAAATGACCATATTTTGGTAACAGGGTGGAGTTGGAGTGGAGGACGCTAAATTACTAGCTATCTCTAGTGTGAAAAAGTGTGTTAACTGATGCTAATTTTGGCTTAAAACAAAATGTACTGACTGGAAATAATGAACAACCAAAAAACAAGTTAATTATTTGGCTATTTATTAGGGTTGCGATTCAAAAACAAGATACTTTCATCACAAACCGATTCGAATCGATACAGTGTAAGAACGATACGATTTGATTCTACGGTTAATATTTGTTGTAGATATTTTATAGTGTGTCACTCACAAGTTTTATATTTTATTTATCTTCTGATTCACCAGTTATGGAGTTAAAAATCTGTTTTATTATTGGTCTGAACAACAAAAAGACCACAAACATCTTTCTATATTTATAATAATGTAAAGAAAAGTAGTTCTAGAAGCTTTTATACATTCATGATCTGTTATTTACACCATTCTGATTTATTATGGATAGTATTAAAGTAAAAAAAAAAACAGTAGAGAGACTGACTATCATATACATTTTCATACGCACAAATCTGATACTAGAGTGTGCAGTAATGTGACATATATATATATATAAATATATATATTTAGTGTGATGAGTAGCTGTATAAGTAATATTAGATGGGACATTATGTTACAGTCTGAGCTTTATTCTTCAACTTTTCTCTTAAAAGGAAAGTCTGAAACTTTTAATGTGATGGAGGAAGCGTTCTTGCGTTGCTCCCTCTGAGAAATGTTCATGCTCATAAATAGTGATTAGACTGTCCTCAACCATCAGAATAACTTTTATGAATTCTTAAATCTTGTGACGTTCAACTTGAGGATATCTGCTTCCATTTCTCTCATTTCATGTGTCGCTTGACATTATGTCTCCCCTCTGACAGCTCCGCAACCACACATTTAAGAAAATGTCACGATGCGATCTGGTGATTCTCGTCACGTACATCGGTTGCCTTCTGGGACAACAGACGAAAAGGGAAACAAAAACAGATAAATACTTGCTATCTTGATCAGGATTCCCATTACTTTGTGTTGTAACAGCAACAGATGACACAATAAAATAATAAGAGTAATAAAAACACAAAATTACTTCAAAAAAGACACAAAATGACTAAAAAAAAAGACACAAAATGACTAAAAGAAGACACAAAATGACCAAAAAAGACACAAGAAGACACAAAAAGACAAAAAAGACACAAAATAACTAAAAAGACACAAAATGACCAAAAAATACACAAAATAACTAACTAAGACACAACAAAAGACACAAAATGACCAAAAAAGACACAAAAAAGACACAAAGGGACCGAAAAAGACACAAAAAAGACACAAAGGGACCGAAAAAGACACAAAATGACCAAAAAAAGACACACAATGAGAAGACAAAATGACCAAAAAAGACACAAAAAGACCAAAAAAAGACACAAAATAACTAAAAGAGACACAAAAAGACACAAAATAACTAAAAAGACACAACAAAAGACACAAAATGACCAAAAAAGACACAAAATAACTAACAAAGACACAACAAAAGACACAAAATGACCAAAAAAGACACAAAATAACTAACAAAGACACAACAAAAGACACAAAATGACCAAAAAAAAAAAAAGAAATACACAAAATGACCAATTTTTTTATGCTAAACACACAAGACACATTTGCCGTCTTGATCAGGATTCCCATTACTTTGTGTTGTCACAGCAACAGATAACACAGTAAAATAATAAGAGTAATATAAAATGATAGCTGGAGAAACATGTGCTTCCTTTCATTACACGCCCAGTTGACTTGAGTTGGATTACTTGGGTTCTAAACATACTTTCTGCTCTTTGGCGTTCAGTTAAAGTTTATCGTCACCACTGAGGTTTGGTTGTGGGTTGTGGTTCGTCCTTGGCACCTTGTGGCTCGAGGCCAGGCAGAAGGCTGAGCCATCTGTGACTCACAAACAGAGACTTGTTGTTGGGTTGGATGACAGGCTTTATTCAGAGATTGCATGAGCAAACTGTAAAAAATATTTGTAGAAGTTGCAGTAAAACACTGTCGAATTGCATGAGAAATAGGGCGTAAAATAAAAAATTGCAAACACAAAAAAGACACAAAATGACAGAAAAAAACTAAATTACTTAAAAAAGACACAAAATGACCAAAAAAAGACACAAAATTACTAAAGAAAGACACAAAATGGCCAAAAAAAACACAACATTACAAAAAAAAACACACAAAATGACTGAAAAAGCACTAAATAACTTAAAAAAGACACAAAATGACTAAAACGGACACAAAATTACCAAAAATACACAGAATTACCAAAAAAGACACAAAATTATTTTATAAAAGACACAAAATGACACAAAAAACGAAATTACTTAAAAAAAAAAACGAAATTACCAAAAAAAGACACAGAATTACCAAAAAGACACAAAATGACCAAAAAAGACACAAAATTACTAAAAAAAAGACACAAAATTATCAAAAAAGACACAAAATTAATAAAAAGACACAAAATGATTAAAAAAAGACACAAAATATTTTAAAAAGACACAGAAATACCAAAATTGACACAAAATTATTTTAAAAAAGACACAAAATTAGTAAAAAAAAAGACATAAAATGACAAAAAAAAGACACAAAATTACCAAAAAAAGTAGTTAAAGGGACCTTCCACACACAACACGGTAAAGTGCCATTCATATAAAACTCACATTAAACTTTCATATCAAGGTGGGGGCCACAAAATATCATCACGAGGGCCACAATTGACCCATGAGACCCCTGGTTTAAAGCTTCTTCATGATCAAAAGAAGCATCACTTTATCTATTAGAGGGAAACGTTGGTATTTTCCAACCCTTTTTTCTATAGTTTTTGTGTTTCAGTGACTAATGGGGAGGATAGTTTGTGTAATTGGTCCAGTATTGACAGAGAGCTGCAGCCGACAGCTGAGAAACAGAATGCAAAGAAAACAATCAGGCTATTTAACTCCAGGGGCTTCATTTAACACTGACTGGCTCTAAAAGTGCCTCAACAAGACAGAAAACGTTTTGCTTCATCTGGTTCATTATTGAGTCGTAACCAAGTCTCACTCAGGAATAAGGCTGAAACCTCACACTGTAAAAAACGTCTGTAGATTTAATGGTGAAAAACTGCTAAAACATGACAGTAAAAGACGTAAAAAAAACAGTTTATTAAAAAATAATACATTACTCCACTGTAAAATTCACTGGCACCATGTTTGTAACAAAAAATATACTGTAATATATATACAATCTATCATTTTTGCATTTATTTTTTGTAAAAATCCTTTTTCTCACTGTTAAATGTACTAAACACCATATCTCTAACAGACTGTAATATTTAATGGTAAAATCTTTAATTTATGCAGCATTTATAAAGTATTTTCTTGTCAATTATATGGCAGAACAGCGTTTCTTTTGATGGGAAAACTTTTTATTTATACAGTAAAAAATGAAAAAAAAATTGTAATCTTAAACGTGAAATCAACAGTGCTAATATCTGTTTACCGTAATATTAAAAAAAATATGGAAGTCAATGGTGGAATGCAGGTTAAAGTTGGAGAGAGGAGTGATGGGAAGAGTTTTTTTAATGTGAATTTTTTAATGTTATATCCTTTTTTCCTTTCATACTTTATGAAGAAAATTAGTTTTTGTGTTATTACATCAAGTTTAAAACACATGGGTCAAAAATGACTCATTCATCCAATTTTGATTTAAAATTAAATGACCTAATACTATAATAATAATAGTAGTTTGTTTTAAATAGTTACTTTAGCAGTAAGAGAGGCCAAACACTCATATATTTAATATATTTAACATGTTTATGTATCATTTTGTCACACATTTAGTGGATCTGGAAGGTATTCACTTATTCCAAAATTGATTAAATTCATTTTTTCCTTACAATAATACACACAATACCCCATAATGACATTTTTGACCCATGTTGCGCATAAGAAGCAGTAGTAGTGATACAAAAAGGGTTTTTATTCAAAAAATAACAACAAAATTAGAACGTATGATAATCAAAAACAAGTTAATTGAGGAAAAACCTGCAATACTGAAAGATGAAATTAATTTATTGCAAAGATATATAATATAAAAACTCGGTCAGGTCACTTTAGTTGTGCATCAAAGGGTTAAAAACACTCTCAAATGTTGTTTTTCGCCTTTAAAACACATGTTAAACACGTCGTTATTATAATCAGGATGTTTATTTCTGTCAGTCAGGACTGAAAATGTGGCTAAAAGCCATTTGTGGTCCACTAGACTAATGCATGATTGCATCATGGTGATGAGTGTGAATGCATGCAGGCTCACTTAGTAAAACCAAGCAGGAAAAAAACCAGAGAGACGGGGTCTCGCTCCCATCAGCGTCTCATTCTGCCGAGTCAGCTTTCCTCTGCCCATCACCACTCTCCCTCTCCTCTCTCTCTGTTGCTTTCTCTTTACAACCAAAGCACTTTCACTCTCCTTTATGTCCCTCCTCCCCTTTTTCATCTTGATTTCCTCGTATCTGCCCCGCAAACCGACTCGCAGTCCAGTTGGACGGAGGGCAAATCCTGCAGCAAGAGAGCATCCTCCATTAATTTAATAATCGATTATTGTTCAATTAATAAAACTAATAAAAAATTCTACGAATTCATAGATTCGTGTTTTGGTCAACTAAATGTTGAAAAATATCAATCAGTGTTTCCCAAACCACAAAGTGACCAAAAAGACACAAAATGACTAAACCAAGACACAAAATGACCAACAAAAGACACAAAATTACTAAAAAAGACACAAAATGTTGAAAAATATCAATCAGTGTTTCCCCAACCACAAAATGACTAAAAAAAGACACAAAATGACTAAAAAAAGAGACAAAAAAAGACACAAAAAGACACAAAATGACTAAAAAAAGACACAAAATGACTAAAAAAAGACACAAAATGACCAAAAAGACACAAAATGACTAAAAAAGACACGAAATGACTTAAAAAAGACACAAAATGACAAAAAAAAAGACACAAAATGACCAAAAAATACACAAAAAGACACAAATTGACTAAAAAAACACAAAATGACTTAAAAAAGACACAAAATGACAAAAAAAAAAGACACAAAAACACTATCTTTATTTATTTTCAGACATAATAACACTAAATCACAAACGAAAGAAGGAACCAAAGCAATTTTACACTCCTCGTCTTTGCCCCGCAAACGGACTCGCAGTCCGGTTGGACGGAGGGTAAAATCCTGCAGCCAGAGAGCATCCGTTATTCGTTTGATTTGTCCTTCCTCTCTTTCTGTCTCTCTCAGTTGCTTTCTCTTTACAACCAAAGCACTTTTTTTTTCCAACACTATCTTTATTTATTTTCAGACATAATAACACCTACATATAACTACTGGGACTCCAAACATATGCTCCAAACCATGTAAAACAACACAAATAGTAAATCTAAATCACTAACGAAAGAAGGAACCAAAGCACTTTTACACTCCTTTTTATTCCTCCTCCCCCTTTTTCATCTCGATTTCCTCGTCTCTGCCCCGCATACGCATACTTAATAAAGTAAAAGTACACTGTAAAAATAGTCTGTTACAAATAACGATTATTTTCATTATCGATTAATCTGTCGATTATTTCAACGATTCATAGATTAGTTGTTTGGTCAATTAAATCTTGAAAAACAACAGTAACAAAAAAGACACGAAATTACAAAAAAAGAGAAAAAAAGACACAAATTGACTAAAAAAAGACACAAAATGACAAAAAGAAGACACAAAATGACCAAAAAAGACACAAATTGACTAAAAAAAGATACAAAAAGACACAAAATGACTAAAAAAGATACAAAATTACTTAAAAAAAAGACCCCAAATTACCAAAAAGACACAAAATTACAAAAAAAAGGCACAAAATGACAAAAACAAAGACACAAAAAGACACAAAATGTTGACCAAAAACCTAAGAGATTCAGTTTATTGTCATAAAGGAACAAAGAAACCAACTCAAACCAATTATTAGATTATTAAATAGTTGTTCAATTAATTGAATAAAAATTCTACTTCAAGTAGCAATAATGAAAATACTCAGACATAAAGACACAAAATGACTTAAAAAAGACACAACATGACAAAAAAAGACACACATTTTTTTCCAACACTATCTTTATTTATTTTCAGACATAATAACACATACATATAACCACTGGGACTCCAAACATATGCCCCAAACCAAGTAAAACAACACAAATAGTAAATCTAAATCGCTAACGAAAGAAGGAACCAAAGCACTTTTACACTCCTTTATGTCCCTCCTCCTCTTGTCCTCCTCCTTCTCCTCCTCCTGCATCCTCGTCTTTGCCCTGCAAACAGACTCACAGTCCGGTTGGACGGAGGGTAAAAGCCTGCAGCCAGAGAGCATCCGTCATCCGCTTTGTCCTCCCTCTCTCTCTCCGTTTCTGTCCCATCCCTCTTCCATTCACTCTCCCTCCCTCCTCCTCTCTCCTCCTCCCTCCCTCCTCCTCCTCCTGCTTGCTTGCCGCGGTTAGGATCTCCGCACTAGTCCATGCGCTGCGATGGAGAGCACACACAGCGGGCTTATTGCAGCTCGACTGAGGCAGGTGGAGAGCAGAAAGAGCTGAGTCGTCCCAGAAGGAGGAGGGGTTTTGACCCTCTCAGTCTATGTCATCACTTAGGAAGGCAACATTGTGGAAAGACGAGGAATTGGACTGGATGGTTACCGGATGGGGCATGCAACAAGGGTGATACTTGCTGCTGTTTGAGTCTGTTATTCTGTTAACTCTTGGTATGGATCCGGGATGAAACTGGATTGTCTGGATTTGGATGTGGATTAGAATGCTGATGTGGAGCAGCTGAGCTTGGGGACGGACGCAGCGAGCTGTAGCAGGACCACATGGACATGTTTGGGTTCTCCAAGATGCCAAAGCTGTCCGGGTGAGTGCGTGTTCTCTAAAAGAACCATACGCTTTTACTTCCTCTTTCTTGGTAACAAAGTCAAAACATGCATTTAAAATATCACCTCATGAAATTGTCTGGACGGAGGAAAACGTTTTGTTTGGCAAAGTCAAAACATATTAGTTGTTTGGTCAATAAAATGTTGAAAATTATCAATCAGTGTTTCCCAAACCACAAAATGACTAAAAAAAGAGACAAAAAGACACAAAATGACAAAAAAAAGAAACAAAATGACCAAAAAAGACACAAAAAGACACAAATTGACTACAAAAAGACACAAAATGACTAAAATAAGACACAAAATGACCAAAAAAGACACAAAATGACCAAAAAGACACAAAATTACACAAAATCACTAAAAAAATACACAAAATGACCAAAAAAAGACACAAAATTACTAAAAAAAGACACAAAATGACCAAAAAGACACAAATTGACTAAAAAAAGACACAAAATGACTAAAAAAAGACACAAAATAACCAAAAAAAAGACACAGCTTACTAAAAAAAGACACTAAATGACCAAAAAAGACACAAGAAGACACAAGTTGACTGAAAGAAGACACAAAATGACTAAAAAAAGATACAAAATTACAAAAAAAGACACAAAATGACCAAAAAAGACACAAAATGACCAAAAAAAGACACAAAATGACTAAAAAAAGACACAAAATGACCAAAAAGACACAAAATTACTAAAACAAAGACACAAAATGACCAGAATGGATGTGGATCCGGGATGAAACTGGATTGTCTGGGATTTGGATGTGGATTAGAATGCTGATGTGGAGCAGCTGAGCTTGGGGACGGACGCAGCGAGCTGTAGCAGGACCACATGGACATGTTTGGGTTTTCCAAGATGCCAAAGCTGTCCGGGTGAGTGCGTATTCTCTAAAAAAAAAACCCTCGCTTTTACTTCCACTTTCTTGGTAACAAAGTCAAAACATATTAGTTGTTCAATAAATTGTTGAAAAATATCAATCAGTGTTTCCCAAACCACAAAATGACTAAAAAAAGAGACAGGAAGACACAAATTGACTAAAAAAAGACACAAAATGACCAAAAAGACACGAAATGACAAAAAAAAGACACAAAATTACACAAAATGACTAAAAAAAGACACAAAATGACCAAAAAAGACACAAAATTACAAAAAACGACACAAAATTACTAAAAAAAAGACACGATTACTAAAAAAAGACACAAAATGACTAAAAAAAGACACAAAATGACCAAAAAAGGACATAAAATTACAAAAAAAAGACGCAAAATGACCAAAAAGACACAAAATGACTACAAAAGAAACAAAATTACAAAAAAAAGACACAAAATGACTAAAAAAGACACAGAATGACCAAAATGGATGTGAATCCGGGATGAAACTGGATTGTCTGGATTTGGATGTGGATTAGAATGCTGATGTGGAGCAGCTGAGCTTGGGGACGGACGCAGCGAGCTGTAGCAGGACCACATGGACATGTTTGGGTTTTCCAAGATGCCAAAGCTGTCCGGGTGAGTGCGTGTTCTCTGAAAAAACCATACGCTTTTACTTCCACTTTCTTGGTAACAAAGTCAAAACATATTAGTTGTTCAATAAATTGTTGAAAAATATCAATCAGTGTTTCCCAAACCACAAAATGACTAAAAAAAGAGACAGAAAGACACAAATTGACTAAAAAAAGACACAAAATGACCAAAAAGACACAAAATGACAAAAAAAAGACACAAAATGACCAAAAAAGACACAAAATTACAAAAAACGACACAAAATTACTAAAAAAAAGACACGATTACTAAAAAAAGACACAAAATGACTAAAAAAAGACACAAAATTACCAAAAAAAGACACAAAATGACCAAAAAAGACACTAAATTACAAAAAAAGACACAAAATTACTAAAAAAAAAGACACGATGACTAAAAAAAGACGCTAAATGACTAAAAAAAGACACAAAATGACCAAAAAAAGACACAAAATGACCAAAAAAGACACAAAATTACAAAAAAAATACACAAAATGACGAATACAAAGACACAAAATGACCAAAATGGATGTGGATCCGGGTTGAAACTGGATTGTCTGGATTTGGATGTGGATTAGAATGCTGATGTGGAGCAGCTGAGCTTGGGGACGGACGCAGCGAGCTGTAGCAGGACCACATGGACATGTTTGGGTTTTCCAAGATGCCAAAGCTGTCCGGGTGAGTGTGTGTTCTCTAGAAAAAACATCCTTTTTTACCTCCAATTTCTTCTGAAGTCAAAACATGCATTTAAAATATCACCTCATGAAATTGTCTGGACGGAGGAAAACGTTTTGTTCGTCTGGTCGGTTTTTGCAGAGTATTTAAGTCGAGTTTCTGCCTGGAATATGTTTGAAATGCATTCTGCAGTCAGTCGCTCTGTGCAGCAGTGTGTGTGTGTGTGTTTCACCCAGAAAGTTTTATGACTCGTACAATGAATGAAATGAAAGCGTTTCAGGTGAGAGACTTTGGTGACGAGGCTGGAATGAATGTTTGATGGAGAAAGGCAAAAAGGAAGTTATGCACCAAACACACAACTCAGAGTGACCTGTGGTCAGTGGTGGAGGACATATTTCTAATAAAGTAAAACTACACTGTAAAAAATAGTCTGTTACAGATAACGATTATTTTCATTGTCGATTATTTAAACGATTCATAGATTAGTTGTTTGGTCAAAAAAAAGACACAAAATCACAAAAAAAAGAGAAAAAGACACAAATTGACTAAAAAAAGACACAAAATGACTAAAAAAAGAGAAAAAAAGACACAAATTGACTAAAAAAAGACACAAAATGACCAAAAAAGACACAAATTGACAAAAAAAAGACACAAAATGACCTAAAAAAGACACAAAATGACAAAAAAGACACAAAATGACCAAAAAAGGATACAAATTTACTAAAAAAAAGACACAAAATGATTAAAACAAAGACACAAAATGACCCAAAAAAGACCCAAGTCTTTTTTGGGTCATTTTGTGTCTATTTTTTCCGTAATTTTGTGTCTTTTCGTAGTAATTCTGATACTGCCTCTAGCTGCCCCCAGGTTTTACACTTGAATAAATATTTTGTACTATCAAATTAAAACGATCATATCTTTGGTTTTACATGACCGAGGAACGTCAAACAAAAAACTGGAGAAAGTTTCAAGTCTGTAATTTGTAGTGAAGTCGACATCATCGCTCCACGTGACCTCGTTTTTTTGTTACAGCACTTTTAAAAAAGCCACGTTAAAATATACTTAAATATATTCCATATATGGGCGTGGTGCTGACTGTCTGTGGTTGATTGTGATATTTTCTGCCTGTCTGTGTGAGCAGCTAGAGGCCTGGTTGCCAGGTTGTTTCTGTTATTTGAGGCATTTTATTTTAGGTCTAATAAATGTTGTGGTCGATAAGATACAACTCGTACTATGATTATGCAAAATGTCAACAGCAGCAACAGCAGCGCAGCATTTGTGTGGAGTAAAAAGGTGGAGTAGAGTCCAAAGAGTGACTCAGGGAGAGATAAAGAAACAAGAGAGGACAGATAATGGTAACTGAAGAGGATGGGAACACAAAGTGAGCCAGAGAAGAGTTGTAACTGGACTACTAAGTACTTCAAAAGACACAGTTTTTATACTAAGGCTTTTAACAGCAGCCACAAACACTAAATATGAATATTTGTTGACTGTTTTTCATAAACTTGAAGTGCATGTGCTTCTTTTGCTGTTAATATTATCATACTACACCTATCAGGTTTAATAGTTCACTTCTCCATTGACTCACATGTATTATCTCACTTAAATGAATAGTTGATCAATATCGATTTTGTTGAGTGACATTATAAACAGAATTATGACATTGATGTCAAAGAAAATCTATCAATCATGTGAGTAAAAGTCATTACTTTATTGTTTTTTTTGGCATCTGAAATTCACAGAAATCATCAGTAAACACAACCTTGCATTGCAAAAACCAAAAGTTTCAGATTTGGTGTAGATAGACTGATAGATATAGATAGATAGGGCCCAAATTAACTCAAATTAACTCAAGGTGATTTATTCACAATAATTACTTGTGTTTAGTCTGGGTGAAGGTTATTATAGTTAACAAAAACAAAACGAAAAACGAAATAACGAGAACTAGAATTGAAAAAACATTTTCGTTAACTGAAATAAAGATAAAAACGATAACTAACTGAAACTGTTTTGTGAGGTTACAAAACTAACTAAAACTAAATTGTCCTTCGTTTTCGTCTTTGTCAACTTTTTTCATCCGTAAACCTTTTTGGTTGATATGAAATCTATTTCATCTATCTGGTTTTATGACTTAATAAACTTATTGGGGCTGAGATGGATCAGACAAAGGAAATAAAGGAAAGATTTATTGTGACTTTATTGAATCTGGCACCCAACAAATACCCCATTACAAAAAACTAAAACTAATAAAAACTAAACTAAAACTAAGCATTTTCCCAAAAATAAAAACTAATTAAAACTAGCAAACTCACTCTAAAAACAGATTAAAACTAACTGAATTTGAAAACAAAAAATTACAACAAAATTAAAACTAATGAAAAATCCAAAACTATTAAAACCTTGAGATAGATAGATAGATGGATAGATAGATAGATAGATAGATAGATAGATAGATAGATAGATAGATAGATTGATTGATTGATTGATTGATTGATTGATTGATTGATTGATTGATTGATAGATAGATAGGGCCCAAATTAACAGGTGATTTATTCACAATGATACCATGCTTATTTCAATTATACAATAAGAGCAGAACATGTAGTAAAGTGCCTGATTCAAGTCTTTTACATCCTGAACAAACATCCTGAGGCCTGAGATGTGAGGACGCAGTAAGAAGTCTTAAGACAGTGGAGTGTGTAAGTCGGAGCTGCAGCGATAATGAAGAGCTCAGCAACAACAATCTGCTGGCTGAGGCTTCATACGTCTCACATACACACTCCATGACACGATGCATGGACACATGTTCATAAATACATGTTTGCATGATCCCTTACTCATGTGTGGTCACGTCTCTAAGCCCACTAAACATGGCTCATGGTAAATCTCTTAAACCGGCCACAGCCAGAGGTTAGCATCTGGAGAGCATCTTCTACTCTTCTTCTTCAGAAAGAGAGATAATTCACGTCTTCACAGTGGTTCAGGCTTTTACTATACAAGACATATTAGACTATCTGTCCACTGGAATCTGACTGAAGTTTTCCAGAATTAGAACTTTAGAAAGAAAGTTTCCATTGGAAAAGTAACCAAAACAAAGCTTAAAGTTGTGATATTTCAGTCAAAATCACTTTATTCTATATTAAAAACCTCTGGAGTCCATGAAAGTTGTGGTTGCCAGAACTTTACTGTAATAAATACGGTGCAACTTTTTCTAATGTTACGGTAAAATTATATTAACACTGTTGATTTCCCGTTTAAGATTGACCTTTTTATTCCATATTTTACTGTAATAAATTAAAAGTTTTTCCATCAAAAGAAACGCTGTTTTGCCATATAATTGACAAGAAAATACTTTATAAATGCTGCATAAATTAAAGATTTTACCATTAAATATTACAGTATATTTTTGTTAGAGATATGATGTTTAGTACATTTAACAGTGAGAAAAAGTATTTTTACAAAAAATAAATGCAAATGTGACGACTTGTATATATATTACAGTATATTTTTGCTACAAACACGGTGCCAGAGTATTTTACAGTGGAGTAATGTATATATTTTTTTTTAAATGTAAAAATTACTGTTTTGGCTGATTTATACATTTACAGTATCATTGTTACTGAAACTGAATTAACCCATTTATCATTTTACGGTCTTTCACTGTCATGGTTTAGCAGTTTTCACAGTAAAAGTCATTACTTTATTAGTTGGGTTGATTTTTTTGGCATCTGAAATTCACAGAAATCATCAGTAAACACAACCTTGCATTGCGAAAACCAAAAGTTTTCATGAAACTGCTAATATAAAACCGAAGCAACTTTGAGCCGTGCCATCAAAAATATTGGCTTGACGCTCTATATATATTTGATAAAAATGTTAAAGAAAAAAATAAAAACTACGGATCCGGGGAAGGGGGGTAATATTTCGAGAAAAAACTTGCAAATTTACGAGATTAAAGTGATAAATCTACGAGAAAAAAAGGAACAGATTTATGAAATTGAAAGTTATTCTCCTCTGACCTCTAGCATCAACAAGGCATCAGATTGTTTCTTTGTTCTATAACCCAAGTATCTCCCTACCTTATCACCATGTTCATATAGTCTTTGTTTAGCAAATCTAATTTTCTTTTCTGCATGTTGAGTTAATAAGGAGTCTAAAGCTGAGCGTAGGGCAGATACTTCCTGAAGCTTTCCTTCAGAAGGAGCTTTAATGTATTGGTTTTCTTTTACTGGACATATAGGATATAACAAGACCCGTTGAAGAAGCCTTTGATGTTTCCCAAAGTAATGATGGGTCTTCTGTAGAGGCTGATGGAATAGTTAATGGATAGAAAAGACTGAAATTCTTCTGTAAAATAAGACGTAAATTAGTGATCTGTAAGAATAAACGGGCTAAACCTCCAGTACTCCATCAACAAGCATCAAGGCTCACTGGATAATTTATCTTTTTTTTTTTTTTTTACCGTTCTCTGTAAACCCTAGAGATGGTTGTTCGATCAACAGTTTGTGAAATACTAATATACTGATTAGACATTTGAGTTAATGAGCATATGAACAGGTGTACCTAATAAAGTGGCCTGTGTGTGTATGTTGCAGGGAAATATAAGAGCATGGAGAGTTTGAAAAGAGCAAAAAACAGGCTGGAACTGCTTTAGGTTCAGAGGGTTAATTGACTACTGTTGATAGAGGTAAAAACAATTAATACACACAGTTAGAGAGCAGCAGTGGTTGGTCTGATGTAACAGATTCACTAGTGTGTGAAGAAGAGACTCTTTATCCAGTCAAAACAATAGAAAAGATGCTCTTCTCCCAAACAAACAGGACACTGAAAAATGCAAATATTTATGTTCACAATCATTATTTCTACAAAGATTGTTCTGCTTGTTTCTCCTACTTTTAACCCTCTATGGTACACATTATGATGTCAGTTAGGAAAAACATGTTTGGAGTGTGTTTTTTTGTCTTTAAATAGACTAAATAAACATAATCTGAAGGAATTTTATAATTTTTTGGGGGAGTTTTTGGGGTTTGTTGAGCCGTGCTGTCAAAAGTATTGGCTTGACACTCTCTATATATATTTGATAAAAAGATAAAGAACTAGATGTTATCCTCATTTTACCTCTTATATGTTACATGTGCAACGTGTGTTCCGATTTGAAAAAAAAGTATGAAAAAAGTCGCAAATTTACGAGATTAAAGTGGCAAATCTACGAGAAAAAAAGTTGCAGATTGACGAGATTTTATGTGGCAAATTTGCAAGAAAAGTGGCAAATCTACAAGAAAAAAGTAACAGATTAACGACATTAAATGTGGCAGATTTGCAAGAAAAAAAGTCACAGATTTATGAGAACAAAAAGTGGCATTTTTTACTTTCTTACTTACTTATTTTGTGTCTTTTTGTGTCCTTTTTTAGTTATTCTGTGTCTTTTTTGTGTCATTTTGTGTCCTTTTTTAGTCATTTTGTGTCTTTTTTTAATCCTTTAGTCCAACATAAAATGTGATTTTTGGAAACACTTTGGATAATACAAACACAGTTCAACAAACTCAATAACATATTTCATCATTTTTAGACATTTTAAAGTGAAAAATGTCCCCTATTATGCTTTTAAAGAAGCACAACTTTTTAAAAACACTTTTGTTTAATCAAAAAGTTATGTAAATATATACTAATAGTATACAGAAACAGAGAGGTGGACTTTTCAGAGGTTTTTAATGCCAGAATATTTCAGAATTATAACTGTAAATCACAATAAGCTCTTTAAATGATATTTCCCTGGACTTCATTTCAACAAGTATTGCACATTAAATTCATATTTTCCACATAAATGTAGATGAATGCAGCGAGTGAAGTGCCTGAAGTGAGCATGTGTTGCATATTATCACCTTTTAATCTCTATTTGACTTCTTATTGGAATAAATAGCTTCCATTTATCATAAGAAGAGCCTGTTTCCAGAGAGTTTCAGCCATTTTTACATCTATTTTTGGTAATTTTGTGTCTTTTTTGGTCATTTTGTGTCTTTTTTGTGAATTTGTGTCTTTTTAGTGGTAATTTTTACATCTATTTTTGTTCATTTTGTGTCTTTTTATGGTCATTATATATCTATTTTGGTCATTTTGTGTCTTCTTTTAGTCATTTCATGTCTTTTTTGTGAGTTTGTGTCTTTTTTTGATCATTTCACGTCTTTTTTGTTCATTTTGTGTCTCTTTAATGGTCATTATAGATCTATTTTGGTCATTCTGTGTCTTTTTTGGTCATTTTGTGTCTTTTTTGGTCATTTTGTGTCTTTTTAATGGTCATTTTTACATCTATTTTGGGTAATTTTTGTGTCTTTTTGGAAACATTTTGGATATTGGAATTATAACTGTAAATCACAATAAGCTCTTTAAATTATATTTCCCTGGACTTCATTTCAACAAGTATTGCACATTAAATTCATATTTTCCACATAAATGTAGATGAATGCAGCTCGTAAAGTGCCTGAAGTGTGCATGTGTTGCATATTATCACCTTTTAATCTCTATTTGACTTCTTATTGGAATAAATAGCTTCCATTTATCATAAGAAGAGCCTGTTTCCAGAGAGTTTCAGCCTCCTGGGAGCCTCTCGCTCTTCTTCTCTTTATGTTTTACGGTTTCACCAGCCAGTCGTAATGTTCACCACACCCTCTTGGACTCATTTGGCTCCGTCCGTTGTTGACAGACTGTAAAATGACAGAATTAATAATGGCGTAACAGGCACCAGGAGAGTGTTTGCTGCTCTGTGCATGGACCCAGCTGGTGGTTGTGTGTCTGTGAGCGTCAGAAACCAGTTTGGGCTCCTTCTGTTTGCAGATGGAACAAGCCAAGTTTGCTTCATAAACTTTAATGAGAAGTTGTGGCTCATTTATCACCTTTTAATGCTCATAATCAATCAGGAACAGTTGGGTCAGGTGAGCAGGATCCTTCCTGTTGTGTTTGTTTTTATTCTGGCTCTGCACTAACTCTCTGAATCCTGCCTGTATTCACCACTTAAAACATGTTTAAGTACCATGTTGGTATATTTTTTTCACCTATATGACCTAATAATAATTGATTTTTTATTCTGACTTACTGGATTAAAACATTTAGAACCAAAAAGAAACAAAGAAAAACCAACATAAATGTGATCTTGTGATTGTGTGTGATCCTGTCATCAACTCTGGTGTGGGACTCCATTTAATTTTATTTGTGTCTTTTTTGGCCATTTTGTATCTTTTTTGTGTCTTTTTTGGTTATTTTGTGTCTTTTTTTGGTAATTTTATGTCTTTTTTGTGACTTTTTTAGTTATTTTGTCTTTTTTTTGGTAATTTTGTGTCTTTTTCGTGTAATTTTTGGTCATTTTCTGTCTTCTGTGTTTCTTTTTTGGTGATTTTGGCTTGTCATTTTGTGTCTTTCTTGGTCAATTTGTGTCTTTTGGTCATTTTGTGTCTTATTTTAGTCATTTTGTGTTTTTTTGTGTCTTTTTCTGTCTTTCTGTGTCTTTTTATAGTCATTTTGTGTCTTTTTTGGTCTTTTTGTGTCTTTTTTAGTCATTTAGTGTCCTTTCTGTCTGTTTTGGTAATTTTGTGTCTTTTTTTGTGTTATTTTGTCCTTTCAATTTGTGTCTTTTTTTTGTTATTTTGTGTCTTTTTTGGTAATTTTGTGTCTTTTTGTGTCTTTTTTTGTCATTTTGTGTCTTTTTCTGGCCATCTTGTGTCTTTTTTAGTCCTTTAGTCCAACATAAAATGTGATTTTCAATCTCTTTTTTTTACTTTCAAAACACTATCATGCTGAATAAAGAATTTTAAATGTTGCAAATGTGACCAAAGGTGTCAAATCTACCATATAAGAGGGTTCCATCCAGTTCTATCATTTGATACTAAATCTATTTGAGCTTGTCTCCAGTTTTACTTGGTATATCATCATCAAACTGAAACTGGCCTCATGGAGTTTACAGCCAGAACTTTAGAGGTAAATTTACAGTAGGGCTCCACGCTGCTTTGTTTTCTAGTCTGATGGAGTCAACAAGTCTGGATTATTTGGAGCTTTCTGTCAACATGAACCTGATGTTTGCTTCCTAAAGACCTAAAGGACCTGTTTCAGCGGTTGTAGTGGGGAATGTTGGCTTTAGTGTGTCAGTATTTGGCAGAGAAAGTAGCCAGCAGGGCTTGTTTGTGTTCTGAATATCAGATTACAGTAATGCATGCCAAATTGCCTTCTGCTTTATGCCAATGCATGCTGCTACTTCAGAGGGCAAAGTTCCATTGTAGCAGGAGCCATCTGACAAGTCGACGCTTCCTGAACATTATTACGACTCGTTTTCAATCTCAGAGTGGCTCAGGGTGTTTAAATCACCTGTGATTGTTTCTTTATCGCTTCAGACATGTGGGAACACTTATATTTGGAATTTCTTTTTTAATTTTACTCATAATAGAGTAATGTACATAGCTTAATATGACAAGATTATTAAATCTAGAAATAAGCATGTTGAACGCTTAAAATAAGAAATTAACTCTTAAAACCAGATGAATTATATAACACTTCTAAATCTAAAGTTTTTTTTTATCTTGGTAAGAAACAAATAATCATCAGGTCACTCTGCTCGGGCCAGTTCATCACTGCTGGCAGCTTTAATTTATCTGGTTTTAAGAGTTAATTTCATCATTGTGTCTTTCTAGTGGTCATTTTTACATGTATTTTTGGTCAGTTTGTGTCTTTTTGGTCATTTTGTGTCTTTTTTGATCATTTTATGTATTTTTTGGTCAATTTAAGTCTTTTTTTTGGTCAATTTGTGTCTTGAGTGGTCATTTCACATCTTTTTTGTTCATTTTGTGTCTTTTAAATGGTCATTACATGTCTTTTTTGGTCATTTTGTGTCTATTTTTGTCAATTTGTGTCTTTTATAGTGGTCATTACATGTCTTTTTTGGTCATTTTGTGTCTATTTTTTCAATTTGTGTCTTTTATAGTGGTCATTTTTACACATATTTTTGGTAATTTTGTGCCTTTTTTTATCAATTTGTGTCTTTTTAGAGGTAATTTTTACACATTTTTGGTAATTTTGTGTCTTTCTTATCATTCTGTGTCTTTTTTTAGTCATTTTTACATCTACAGTCATGGAAACATTCTTGATAATAACCAAAATCATTATACCAATTCATCGCTGTTTGCAGCTTAAATCTACCTTGTTTTAAGAGTTAATTTCTTATTATAAGCATACAACATGCTTATTTCTAGATTTAAAAATCTTACTTCAAGATATCGGAAATTATCTGTCCATGCAGCAAGATAATTTCCCTCAGATTTACTGTTTTTATCTGGTTTTAGACACACCTTTTTTGCAGTGCATGCTCTCTGTTTCCCCTGATTCATGCAAAAAAAAATTATAATTCGAAAATAATGCAAAATATAACATTGAAGACAATGCATACAATGTAAAACCAGGACTTGAACACCCATCAGCTCCCCGAGCAACAACAACACCCACTAACATCTGGCTGTTGTCTTTCCTTATCAGTGTGTTTTGCAGTAATGTGAAGTCTTTGAACGCGTCGCTGCACAGAACAACATGTGTCAAAACACACGAATCAGAAAGCGTACAGGAGGTTAAATTCCATCAGGCTGCTCTCCTCCACCCCCACTCCCTTTCTGCCTTTCTCACTCTCTAACCGTAACCCTTAAAGTTGCACGATTTTCTTGATTTAAGTCTGGATAATCCTCCTAAGGGATTTGGTCGGTGATCACTGCAGGAGGGGCTGGCAGGGTGAACACCCTGTTGGCTGTTTCATTCACTATATAAAATCACATCACACATCTCTCATCTACTTTATATGGCAGCACATCCATCCACTTCCCTGTGTGTCTGCCTGTTATTTAACCCTGTGGAGTCTCCAGACTAGAAAACAAAGCAGCGTGGAGCCCTACTGTAAATTTACCTCTAAAGTTCTGGCTGTAAACTCCATGAGGCCAGTTTCAGTTTGATGATGATATACCAAGTAAAACTGGACACAAGCTCAAATATATTTAGTATCAAATGATAGAACTGGATGGAACCCTCTTATATGGTAGATTTGACACCTTTGGTCACATTTGACACATTTCAGATTCTTTATTGAGCATGATAGTGTTTTGAAAGTAAAAAAAAAGATTTAAAATCACATTTTATGTTGGACTAAAGGACTAAAAAAAGAGACAAAATGACCAAAAAAGACACAAAATGACTAAACAAAGACACAAAATGACCAAAAAAGGACACAAAATGACAAAAAAAAGAAACAAAATGACCAAAAAAAGACACAAATTGACAAGAAAAAGACACAAATTGACCAAAAAAAGACACAAAATGACTAAACAAACCCACAAAAAGACCCAAAATGACCAAAAAAAACACAAAAAAGGCACAAAATGACCTCAGCCCATTGCTGTTTTCTGTTTATATGCTTCCATTGGGCCAAATCATCAGTAAACACAATGTGCAATATCACTTGTTATGCCGACGACACACACATTTATCTTCCACTACAAACCAGTGAAAAGGGCAATTTTAATAAACTTTTATCCTGCTTAACTGATATAAAATCCTGGAAGACAAATCTGAAATAACCCTAAACTTAGATCAGTGGTTTTGTGGTTTTGTAGCCTCAATTCAATGAAACTGCAGCCTTTTTTTTAAAACCGTGAACTGTTTGTATACGTATATAATAACGATTATATCGGAAGTTATGAGTGGTATTGCCAAACAACCTTTTCTGTCATTTATACTGAAGATCTTGTTGTTAATTAGCATGGTTTTCAATCCTAAATCCATCTAAACATGAACCTGAACACATCAGCTGCAGAACATTCAGTTTAAAGAGTCGTATATTACATCCAGCTGCAAACTGATAATGGAACGAATGAAGTTACAACTTCAAAAAGAAGACGAGCCACTTGAGTGAGTCATCTTGGGACACATGGCTGGTTTTGATGCCTTTGTTCTTGGGGTTCAACCTCAGGGCAGAAACAGCATGACAGGCCGTACTTATGTTGGGAAAAGAGACGGTCGTCTCAGCAGAAAGAAACCGACTGAACTTCTGCAGTCAGAGTTTGGTTACGATGAAGCAGTTGGTGGTATAAAACATATGCATGGTGTTTCGTTATAGAAAAGGGCACCTCATCACATTTTCTCTGCTGGAAAGGCTTCAGAGAAGACACAATATTATATTTTCTCTATTAAAGGGCACCCTAGAAAACACATTATCATGTTCTCTAAATTTAAAGGTACCCCTTTATCATATTTTTACTATTGGAAAGGCATCTTATAAGCCACATTTTCTATTTAAAGTCACCCTAGAAAGCACATTATCACATTCTCTACATTTAAGGACACCACAGAGGGAACATTATCATGTTTTTACCACTGGAAGGCCATCTTATAAGTCACTTTATAATGTTTTCTCTACTGGAAAAGCATCCTAGAAGACACTTTATTATGTTTTCTCTACTGGAAAAGCATCCTAGAAGACACTTTATTATGTTTGCTCTACTTGAAAGCATCCTAGAAGACACTTTATTATGTTTTCTCTATGGAAAAGCATCCTAGAAGACACTTTATTATGTTTTCTCTATGGAAAAGCCTCCTAGAAGACACTTTATTATGTTTTCTCTACTAGAAAAGCATCCTAGAAGACACTTTATTATGTTTTCTCTACTTGAAAAGCATCCTAGAAGACACTTTATTATGTTTTCTCTACTAGAAAAGCATCCTAGAAGACACTTTATTATGTTTTCTCTATGGAAAAGCATCCTAGAAGACACTTTATTATGTTTTCTCTATGGAAAAGCCTCCTAGAAGACACTTTATTATGTTTTCTCTACTAGAAAAGCATCCTAGAAGACACTTTATTATGTTTTCTCTACTTGAAAAGCATCCTAGAAGACACTTTATTATGTTTTCTCTACTAGAAAAGCATCCTAGAAGACACTTTATTATGTTTTCTCTACTGGAAAAGCATCCTAGAAGACACTTTATTATGTTTTCTCTACTTGAAAAGCATCCTAGAAGACACTTTATTATGTTTTCTCTACTGGAAAAGCATCCTAGAAGACACTTTATTATGTTTTCTCTACTGGAAAAGCATCCTAGAAGACACTTTATAATGTTTTCTCTACTGGAAAAGCATCCTAGAAGACACTTTATTATGTTTTCTCTACTGGAAAAGCATCCTAGAAGACACTTTATTATGTTTTCTCTACTTGAAAAGCATCCTAGAAGACACTTTATTATGTTTTCTCTACTGGAAAAGCATCCTAGAAGACACTTTATTATGTTTTCTCCATTTAATGGCACCCTAGAAGACACCTGTATCACCTGTTCTCTATTTAAAGTCACCCTAGAAAGAACATTATCACATTCTCTACATTTAAGGACACCACAGAGGAAACATTATCATATTTTTTCCATTTAAGGGCAATCCAAGAGGGTAATTTATTGCCTTTTCTTTACCAGAACGGCACTGTAAAGTGTACTTTATCATGTTTTTTCCCCTTATAACGGAACGTAGAGGGTCCTACTTTTTTTTTTTCTCAATTTAAGGGCACCAGAAAGGGCACTAGTGCATCCTAGAAGACAATTTATTATGTTTTCTCCATTTAAGTGCACTTCAAAGGCCAACTCCTCAAGTTTTCTTTGCTGGAAGGACACCCCAGAGGGCACTTTATCATATTTTTCTTCATTTAAGGGCACCCAAAAGACTTCTTCATCATATTTTCTCTCCTGGAAATGCATTCTGGAAGACACTTCATTATGTTTTTTCTACTAGAAAAGCATCCTAGAAGACACTTTATTATGTTTTCTCTACTTGAAAAGCATCCTAGAAGACACTTTATTATGTTTTCTCTACTTGAAAAGCATCCTAGAAGACACTTTATTATGTTTTCTTCATTTAAGAGCAAACAGCATCGTGTTATGTTGGGAAAGAGAAGGTCGTCTCAGCAGAAAGAAACAGACTGAACTTCACAGTTTGGTTACGATGAAGCAGTTGGAGGTATAAAACATATGCATGGTGCATCTTTAATTAATGCACTAAGCTGCTTCCATGCAGAATGCATGAGATTTAAAAGTGCTAACAGAGAAACATATGCCGCGTGTCCAATTCTCTTAACATCTACAGAACATGTGCACGCTCCCGCGGGCAGAAAACCCTCAATAATAAGAGCATCACTCTCTGCATCAGCTGGCGTTTTGTGTTTGAAATTCTTCATGCGCGCTGCTTGAGAATTAAAGCGTAATTGGGAGATAATGCTTGTTTTAAAAGTTATTTGTTTTTGCGAGAGAGCAGAGACGAGGGAAGGAAGTTCAGATCTGAACGGAGCAAGAAACAAAATGGGTTTTGCTTCATTTGCATAATTGATCAAATTTGGTCTGTCGTCAAAAGGGGAGCGGAGGCACGGAGCGCATCGCTCCAGTCTCTCACTGTTATCTGCCGGGAGAGATGACTGGCATTATGGCGAGTAAAATGAGGTAATCATAACATAACAGAATATTAGTGTTCACCAGGAAATGAATCCCTGCTGAAGACACGCGTAAGAAGGAAGGACTGATTAAAGTATTCCATTTCAGAGCTGCTATCTTTTATCACACAAGCATTGGGAGATAACAAATGTGCTTTACTGCCGGCCTGAAATTAAAGTTGCTACTTAGGAAAAAGGGGAACATTTTTAAACACATGTATTTGGTGTTTACAGAGGTATTTTTAAAAGAAAATGCATAAAAAATGAGATAAAATGGATTATATTCACAATAAGTACACAACATTTAATTGTGTCGTATACATTTAAAAGAAAATACCAATTAAATACCAATCAAAATTCTTTGATTTTCACGAAAACTCAAGACTTAGACTGAGAGATTTTCAAAGTAAAAGCCCCATATTTGTATCTTGAAATTGCCCGTGTCATGCTTAAAAACACAAAGGCTCAATAATTCCTGTCCTGTCATCCAACTCTGGTTTTTATTCTAGTGTGACTATATTTTGTTAGTGTCTTGTGTGTTTAACGTAACAATTTTGGTCATTTTTGTGTCTATTTTTTGTCATTTGTGTCTTCTGTGCAGTTCTTTTGGTCATTTTGTGTCTTTTTTGGTCATTTTGTGTCTTTTTATGTCATTTTGTGTCTTTTTTTGGTTCTTTAGTCCAACATCTTTCTTTCTGTCTTCTCATTTTGTGTCTTTTTTGGTAATTTTGTGTCTTTTTGGTCATTTTGTGTCTTTTTTTAGCGATTTTGTGTCTTTTTCTGGCCATCTTGTGTCTTTTTTAGTCCTTTATTCTAACATAAAATGTGATTTTGAATCTTTTTTTTAACTTTCCAAACACTATCATGCTGAATAAAGAATTTTGAATGTTTCAAATGTGACCAAAGGTGTCAAATCTACCATATAAGAGGGTTCCATCCAGTTCTATCATTTGATACTAAATCTATTTGAGCTTGTCTCCAGTTTTACTTGGTATATCATCATCAAACTGAAACTGGCCTCATGGAGTTTACAGCCAGAACTTTAGAGGTAAATTTACAGTAGGGCTCCACGCTGCTTTGTTTTCTAGTCTGATGGAGGCAACAAGTCTGGATTATTTGGAGCTCTAGGACACTCCACAGGGTTAAACTGATGTAAATTTTGGGTTTTAAAATCTCACCTTTGTCTTTTTTTGGTCATTTTGTGTCTTTTTTTTAGTCATTTTGTGTCTTTTTCTTAGTCATTTTGTGTCTTTTTTGTCATTTTGTGTCTTTTTTTGTCATTTTATGTCTTTTTTTTAGTCATTTTGTGTCTTTTTTGTGTCTGTTGTCTTTTTTGTTATTTTGTGTCTTTTTTTAAGTAATTTTGTGTCTTTTTTTGTCATTTTGTGTCTTTTTAAGTCATTTAGTGTCTTTTTATGTCATTTTGTGTCTTTTACAGTAGGGCTCCACGCTGCTTTGTTTTCTAGTCTGGATGAAAACAAAAATAAACGACAGGATTTAAACATCACTGCCTCACATTTTCATTCTCATCACTACTTCCCTTTCGGCATTTATGTACATTTATTTACTGTTTAATTATCAGCCATCTGTATGTTGTGGAAACGTCCATATTGAGTGAAGCGTGGCAGGATTATCTCTGTGTTCATGTGATAAAATGTGAGTAAACTCTCAGCCTTCAGCACAGCAGGAGTCCAACTGTGAGTAATCATTCACAGTCATCAGGGGAATATATATATATATATATATATTTTCTCTCTATATATATATATATGACCCCGTTGACTCAGTGACATACAGCTTGATTACAGTGGGTACATCTCCATACCTCCCTGGTTAATCCTCTTGTGAATTTCATCACTTTTTTATATGTGACATTTAGAATTCTGCTGCCAGTTTGACCACATTTCACCCTTTTGAATTTCACATCATAAAGAAGACAGAATAGGTTGTAAACGTGACAAAAATTTAACTTTATGGATGACATGAAGCCAGTCTAAGTTCTGTCTGTGAAGATTATAAGGACATACTTTATTAAACTAAATATATTTCACTTTTAAATGAATGAACAATATAGCCATCATGAGGCACAATTCATTTTTACATCTATTTTTGGTCAGTTTGTGTCTTTTTTGGTCATTTCACATCTTTTTTGTTAATTTTGTGTCTTTTTAATGGTCATTATATGACTTTTCTGGTCATTTTATGTCTTTTTTTGTGAATTTGTGTCCGTTATTGGTCATTTTTACATCTATTTTGGGTCAGTTTGTATCTTTTTTTTGGGTCAACTTGTGTCTTTTTTGGGCATTTCATTTCTTTTTTGTTCATTTTGTATCTTTTTAATGGTCATTATATGACTTTTCTGATCATTTTGTGTCTTTTTTTGTCAATTTGTGTCAATAAATATTTAATAAACTTTATAAAAAATAAATATGCATTTGTTTAAAAATGTATAATTTAACAGAATATGACCAAACATAATGGTTTTTTAACAATGTATACAGAACAAAATCTGAATGGAAAATTAATGAGGAAAAAATGGTTAAATGTTACAGTAATGATAGAATTATTTAAATTAAAATGTGTATTATTTTAATAAAATACATGTTGGTGATACCAGCTAACCTGGAGCATATTTAAGTGATTGACAAAGAAAAAAAAACTTTCGTTGTTTATTTATTTCTATTTAAAAATGTGTTACGGTGATGAATTTTGCTCACAGTGTCTCTAAAAATGTCAGAAAATACCTTAAAATGTTTAAAATAATTATAAATTCATATTAAACAGTGACTTTAGATTGTATATGTGTGAGAGTTTTTTTCATACCATTTACCCCGACAGCTGCTGTCTTTTCACATAAATGCTCGTGGATGAATTCACATAGTGTTTGCTATTAAAATGCAAAGGACACATGGGTGATTCTGGCATCTGTGTTCTCGTTATATAATAAGTGACGCCACCTCCAAAACCAAAACAATGCATTTTTTTTAAGTAATAACTTGGGTTGCACAACTTGGAAGAAAAATATCTAACTGTGATTATTTTTTATTGCAATCTGATTCTCAAATGTGGATCATTTTTGCATCACTACACTGAAAAAAAGGTCTAAAAACCAGATAAAAACAGTAAATCTGAGGGAAATGATCTTGCTGCATGGACAGATAATTAACCTTGGCAAGATTTCTTAAATTACAATTGTTAAATATAGAAATAAGCATGTTGAATGGTTAAAATGAAATATTAACACTTCTAAATCTAAAGTTTTTTTTTTATCTTGATAAGAAACAAATAATTTTACAAAAACAGATGTAAAAATGACCACTAAAAAGACACAAATTCACAAAAATGACACAAAATGACCAGAAAAGTCATATAATGACCATTAAAAAAGACACAAATTGAGCAAAAAAGGTGTAAAAATTACCATTAAAACAACACTGACAACTTTTCATTGACAAAAAAAGACACAGAATGACCAAAAAAGACAGAAACTGACCAAAAATAGATGTTAAAATGACCACTAAAGGACACAAATTCACAAAAAAAGACATAAATTGACCAAAAAAAAACACAAATTCACAAAAAAAGACATAAATTGACCAAAAAAAGACACAAATTCACAAAAAAGACATATAATGACCATGAAAAAGACACAAAATGAACAAAAAAGACGTGAAATGACCAAAAAAGATGCAAAAATGACCAAAAAAGACACAAACTGACCAAAAATAAATGTAAAAATGACCACTAAAAAGACACAATGATGAAATTAACTCTTAAAACAAGATTGTTTCTTACAAAGATGGAAAAAACAACTTTAGATGTAGAAGTGTTAGATAATTTATCTTGTTTTAAGACAACATGCTTATTTCTAGATTTAACAACCTTAATTGTGCAAAAGTTAAATTATCTGTCCATGCAGCAAGATCATTTCCCTCAGATTTAGCGTTTTTATCTTGTTTTAGACACCTTTTCTGCAGCATATTAAAATAATCATGATGTAATCATTGCATGAATCTGTGTTTGCAACTTTTATAGGATTTAGTTTTATTCCTGCAGTCGTAGTGATCGCTCAGCTTAAAATACATGCAGCTAACCACAGCTTGGACCTCTTCCACTCCGTCCAGGAGATGTTTCATAAATGCATCATACTGTACATGCCTCTTAGGGAGTGCATCCTGAATTATTGATCACTGAGGCTCAGTTTTACTACACACACTGAGGAATCCTGTCCTGGTAGGACAGAAGGAAAGTTAAAAATATCTTTATGCATTATCTTACATTTCATATTCTGTCTCTTACACACACTGGTGGCACTCTGGCTGATGTTTGGAGCAGGAAAAGAATCAGAAAAGAATGTGGAATTCATGAATCTTTGTCATTTATCTTTAATGTCAGAAGTTTTGTGTAGTTGTGTATATTTGCTTTGAGGATTTCTAACATCAGGGTACCTTTTCACTGGAGAGAAGGAAATGAATGGCGCTTTACCTTGTTGTGTGTGGAAGGTCCCTTTATTTACTTTTGTTGGTAATTTTGTGGGGGTTTTTTGTTGGTAATTTTGTGTCTTTTTAAATAATTTTTTTGTTTTTTTTGGTAATTCTGTCTTTTTTTTTTTAATAATTTTGTGTCTTTTTCATAATTTTGTGTCTTTTTTTGGTTTTTTTTTTTAAATAATTTTGTGTCTTTTAGTAATTTTGTGGGTTTTTTGGTCATTTTGTTTATTTTTTAAATTAATTTAGTTTTTTTCTGTCATTTTGTGTCTTTTTTTGGTCATTTTGTGTCTTTTTTTTGTTGGTAATTTTGTGTCTTTTTAAATAATTTTGTGTGTTTTTTTGGTAATTCTGTCTTTTAAAAAAATAATTTTGTGTCTTTTTCATATTTTTGTGTCTTTTTTGGTAATTTTGTGTCTTTTTAAATTACTTTTGTGCCTTTTTTGGTAATTCTGTGTCTTTTTTGTAATTTTGTGTATTTTTTTAAATAATTTTGTGTATTTTTTAGTAATTTTGTGGGTTTTTTTGGTCATTTTGTTTATTTTTTAAATTAATTTAGGTTTTTTTTGGTCATTTTGTGTCTTTTTTGTCATTTTGTGTCTTTTTAAAATAATTTTGTGTCTGTCTTTGGTCATTTTGTTTCTTTTTAAAGTAATTTAGTTTTTTTCTGTCATTTTGTGTCTTTTTTTAAATAAGTTTGTGTCTTTTTTTGGTCATTTTGTTTCTTTTTTAAGTAATTTAGTTTCTTTTCTGTCATTTTGTGTCTTTTTTGCTCATTTTGTGTCTTTTTTGCTCATTTTGTGTCTTTTTTTAGTAATTTAGAGAACATGATAATGTGCTTTCTAGGGTGCACTTAAATAGAGAAAACATAAAGTGTCCTCTAGGATGCTTTTCCAGTAGAGAAAACATAATAAAGTGTCTTCTAGGATGCTTTTCCAGTAGAGAAAACATAATAAAGTGTCTTCTAGGATGCTTTTCCAGTAGAAAAAACATAATAAAGTGTCTTCTAGGATGCTTTTCAAGTAGAGAAAATGTGATGAAGTGCCATTTCAGGTGGCCGTAAATGAAGAAAAACATGATTAAGAGCCATATCTGCTCCCCTACATGTCAGAAAACTCCTGTAGCTGGTGCCTTTATTATTTTATTTCCACCACTGTCTACTGGGGAAATACAGATAAAACAGTACATTGTGCATTTGTAAATGCAATAAGCTAATTGTGCAGCCTAGCCTCCCGTTTGTGTAATTCAGGTGATTCACTAATCCCATTTAACTGGAGATAATGAGTGAGTGGCAGCTGGGATGATTTATGAGCTCACACTGGCTGCAGCTGAGTCTGTTTGCTGATACATGTGTTTGTTAAAGAGGCGAGGGGAGTGATTAGTTCTGCTCCAAATACTGTCACATAATACTTAAGTGCCACTGTGTATTCTGTCCTGTGTACTGTAAACCTACATACAGTACAGTATACTACAGTACAGTAAGCACACTAACACATGGATGCATATGTGAAGCCATTCCTGCACTGATTGTTTCTGCCTATTACTTCCCTTAATTTAAGTGCATCATTTCTTAAAGTGCTTCATAAAACACTCTTAACATGTTTCTGTGGCGCACGTTTCAAAATGCACTCTTTATATCAGGGGTCTCAAACTCAAATTACCTGGAGGCTGCTGGAGGCAGAATCAAAATGATCAAAATAAGACACAAAATTACTTAAAAAGATACAAAATTACTAAAAAAAAAAGACACAAAATTACTAAAAAAAGACACAGAATTACCAAAAAAGACACAAAATGATATTAAAAAGACACAAACTGAACCCAAAAGACACAAAATTACAAAAAAAAGACACAAAATTACTAAAAAGACACAAACTGACTAAAAAAACACTAAATTACTTTAAAAAGACACAAAATTACAAAAAAGACACAAAAATGACCAAAAAAATACACAGAATTACCAAAAAAGACACTAAATGATTTTAAAAAGACACAAAATGACCAGAAAAGACAAACTGACTGAAAAACACTAAATTACTTTAAAAAAAAGACACAATATGACAAAAAAAGACACAAAAGTGACCAAAAAAAGCCACAAAAATGACCAAAAAAAGACACAGAATTACCAAAAAAGACGCAAAATGATTTAAAAAAGACACAAAATGACCCAAAAAATAGACAAAATTACTAAAAAAGACACAAAATGACAAAAAAACCTAAATCACTTAAAAGAGACACAAAATGACCCAATAAAGACCCAAAATGACCCAAGAAATACGCAAAATTACTAAAAAAAGACACAAAATTATTTTAAAAAAGACACAAAATGACCAAAAAAAGACACAAACTGACTGAAAAAACACCAAATTACTTAAAATAAGACACAAAATGACAAAAAAAGACACAGAATTTCCAAAAAAGACACTAAATGATTTAAAAAAGACACAAAATGACCCAAAAAATACACAAAATTACAAAAAAAGACATAAATAACCAAAACAAGTAATTAAAGAGACCTTCCACACACAACACAGTAAAGTGCCATTCATATAAAACTCACATTAAACTTTCATATCAAGGTGGGGGCAACAAAATATCCTCACTAGGGCCACAATTGGCCCGCGGGCCGCCAGTTTGAGACCCCTGCTTTATATGCTTTATATTCTTTGTGGCTGCATTTTAATTCCCGGCGTTGTGATTCCAGGAAGCAGACGTGAGTGACGAGTGTTTCCCATTGATGGAAATGATCAGCGTGCTCTGTGTAATCTGGTTTAGAGGCGCTCAGCGGCGCTTGTTATGGTATTATATATTATATTATATTTTATATTAATGGTATTTTTAGCTGCGCCGCTTCATGCTCCAGTGTTTGCTGCAGATGTTCCTCCAGCTGGAAGGTTTTCAGACGGGTTGACGTGGACTGAATGCACCCAGTGACAAATGAAGTCGCTCGGGTGTATTTAGAGTTTATTCACACGCCCACGCGCTTCTTTTCACACACACACAGACACACACACACACACACACAGACACACACACTGTGCTCTTTCTCTAACCTTTAGAGCTGACTGGGACCAAACACACGGAGGTAGTCGATGCTCGGCGTCATCACATCACGCCACTTCACTCAGCCAACCAGAAACTAAGTGGAAGTGAAACTCCCCACAGGCATGACCTCAGTCAGCTACGGCTCCCTCGGCCCAATATGAAGATTAAAGTGCTTTAATCATAACAGAAATATGAAACAGTATATGTACTTCACAACAAAAAGCCACCTCTCAAAAAGAAGGAAAATGACCAAAAAAAGACACTAAATTACTAAAAAAAAGACACAAAATGACCCAAAAAGACACAAAATGACTGAAAAAACACTAAATTACTTAAAAAAGACACATAATTACCAAAAAAGACACAAAATTATTTTTTTTAAAGACACAAAATGACCAAAAAAGACACTAAATGACAGAAAAAACTAAATTCCTTAAAGGAGAACCAAAATTACTAAGAAAAAAAAAGGACACAAAATTACCAAAAAAGACACAAAATTATTATTTTTTTAAAAAGACACTAAATGGCCAAAAAGGACACTAAATGACAGAAAAAACTAAATTACTTAAGGAAGAAACAAAATGACCAAAAAGAAAGACAATGACCAAAAAAGACACAAAATTATTTTAAAAAAGGCAGAAAATTAATAACAAAAGACACAAAATTAGTAAAAAAAAAAAAAAAGACACCAAATTTCCAAAAAAGACACAAAATGACCAAAAATAGATACAAAATTATTTTAAAAAGACACAAAATTATTTTTAAAAAGACACATTATTTCAAAAAGACACAGAATTACCAAAAAAGACACAAAATTATTTTTAAAAAGACACACAATTACTAAAAAAAGACACAAAATTATTTGAAAAAGACACAAAATTATTTAAAAAGACACAAAATGACTGAAAAAACACTAAATTACTTAAAAAAGAATCATGATCTAAGATATTTAATCTTCCTTAGATTCCAGTTTCTGCAGTGTAAACAGTGTTTCTGCTCTGCCTTGTCAGTGTTTTTCCTCCTGACAGCAGGAATATAAGGTGACTGCTGAGTAATTGCCTCCATCGTCTCTGGGGATCCTTCAGTCTGTTTGATCTTCAGGTTCAGTCTCAGCGTTTGCTCTCCGATCCATTAATGGACAGACAAACGTCTTATTATTCCTAAACAGTGATTTCTAGCGCTTGTTCCTGTGGACTTTTAGGGCCCAAAAGAACAGAAATCATGTCTGCAGCAGCTGCATAAACATAAGTCAAAGAGACAATGATGAGATTTATTTAGAGAATGTAATTTAAAAGCAGCTCGGTGCCCTTTGTGTTCCACTGGGCTGTGTGTGACATTTGCAGAGAATCAATGGGGTGTTGTGCTGTGGACTGTGTTGTCCAACAGGGACCTGCTGCTGCGCTGCAAAGGTTAAAAATCAACAGTGTAAAGTGTTTTAGCTCTGCTGATACAGATCCAGTGGCCCAGAGACAGCACAGACACCACTGACCTACAAGAGAGAAAGATTCATCACTTTCATCCTTTCCTCGTGCACTTTATTCTTCTAGTTTCACTCCTGAGTCCTCTCTTGTACAGTTGTAACCCCGTTTTTATTCAGAAATATCAGTGTGTATGTGTACGTTTATTCCAAAGGTAGCCAAAAGGTGATTTATTATCAAAATAAATACCTGGACTTAAACCTAGGGGTCTCAAACTCAAATTACCTGAGGGCGGCTGCAGGCAGTATCAAAATGACCAAAATAAGACACACAATTACGAAGAAAAAAAAGACATAGAATGACCAAAAAAAGACACAAAATAACCCAAAAAAGACACAGAATTACAAAAAAAAGACACATAATGACCCAAAAACGACACAAAATGACAGAAAAAAACTAAATTACTTAAAAAAGACACAAAAAGATTTTAAAAAAAGACACAAAATTACCCCAAAAAAGACACAAAATTATTAGAAAAAGACAACATTATTAAAAAAGACACAAAATTATTTAAAAAAGACACAAAATTACCCAAAAAAGTAATTAAAGGGACCTTTCACACACAACACGGTAAAGTGCCATTCATATAAAACTCACATTAAACTTTCATATCAAGGTAAACAGAAAGCATCAAATTCAGACTGCGTGTAGGGATTTAAAACAACAATTTCCCAGTTGGAGCATCTTGTCTTTGTGCTGCATTCAGTTGAAAGTAGCTTGTAAAGGATTTTCCAATCATTGCACTCTGTTCACAGTGTCCCAACTTTGAAATCTGGATTAAAATGAACTTTCATGAACTGAAAACATGAATAATATACAGTGTAAATAGTGAAAGTTTAAAGACAAAAACATAGGCAGCACCCAAAAAGAAGTAACAACTCTTTAAATGTACACAGTTTCACACTGTGAGGCTTCTATCCGCCTTTATCATCTATTTTTTACTCTAAATGGAACCATAATTTACAAATAAAACATCATGTCATGTTGAAGACTTGAAACTAGCAATTGAGGCGATAAAATATATTCTGAGGTATTAACCCATTTATGCCCGGAAAGCATTACCACATTTCTACCATTAAAACCGGGGGCGCTGTTGTGTTATTCTACCATTAAAGCCGGGAAACAGGATACGTAGTTTCGTAGTATTTGTAGTTTTTTTCCACCTATTTTCGGTCTCTTGGCCAATGAAATGCGTCAGAATACATGTGGGAGTGTCGCAATGCAACACATTGATTTTAAAAAAAAAACTTTATTGAAGCTTTGGACAAATAAACTCAACTTCTCATTAAAAGACACAGCTATAAGCTCTAAAAAATACTTTTTGAATTTAATTTCTGTCTGCTACAGAGGCTGAAAAATCTATTAATTAGTAGGAAGAGTTGACACTTGTGTTGAATTTACAGAAAAACTTCAGGTTTTAGGGGCTTATTTTAAAATCGCCCAGAGGTTTTACAGGCATTTTTCCAGGCTTTTTAGGCCTGAATGGGTTAATTAAGTGAGATTAGGGTCATTTTGTAAAAGACTTCTTTCTGCAGCAGGTGGAGTCGCCCCCTGCTGGCCAGTAGAAAGAATGCAGCTTTAAATCACTTCTGCATTGGTTTTCCTTTCCAGACCCGGAGGCTAAATCCACTCCACTCGTCTATATGGTCTGTGGGGTCGTGCTACTTATTGATCTCTGTATTTTCATCACCCCAGCAGTCCTGCCTGTCAATCAAAGCTTTGACTAACACGCCTTCCCAAAGGGCAAAATTTACATTCGTGTCTAAATTGCAAGAAAAGCATGTACTCATACATTCATCAATATGTTTTGATTTACTGCAGCATCATTAATACAGACGTCCCAACAAGTCTCTGAACATCAGGGACATTGATTTTATTTTTAATGCTTTCTATCTGATTTATATTCTGTTCTCGTGTGCTCACATCCTCTGCAAGATCCTTATGATTGTAACTAGAGGTTCCATCTGATATGATCTTATCACATAAATAAAAACACTTGTAGCTGCACCTGCTGTCGCCCAACGACTGAAAACCTTCATTCTGAAGAGAAATGGGCTTTTTCTTCACAGAACAGAAACACTAACTGGCTTTTCTCGAGCCATTTAATACCTATTTGCGGTGCAGTTAAGGAAAGTAGTCGTGTGTTTTCCCACGGTCAAGAAGTCCATTGAATTGTCCAAAATCTCCAGACCGAGTAGGAACAGAGTGTGAGGGAGTTCAGGTCTGGTAAACTCACAGCATGAGAGAGCAAAGAGGACGAAATGATCAGGAACGAGTGAAGAAAAAAGCCCTTAACCCTCCAAATAATCCAGACTTGTTGACTCCATCCAGACTAGAAAACAAAGCAGCGTGGAGCCCTACTGTACATTTACCTCTAAAGTTCTGGCTGTAAACTCCATGAGGCCAGTTTCAGTTTGATGATGATATACCAAGTAAAACTGGAGACAAGCTCAAATAGATTTAGTATCAAATGATAGAACTGGATGGAACCCTCTTATATGGTAGATTTGACACCTTTGGTCATATTTGACACATATAGTCATATTTTAGTCATTTTGTGTCTTCTTGTGTCTTTTTTTAGCCACTTTGTGTCTTTTTTTTTGTCATTTTATGTCTTTTCTGCTCATTTTGTGTCTTTTTTTGGTCATTTTGTGTCTTTTTGGTAATTTTGTGTCTTTTTTAGTCATTTTGTGTCTTTTTCTGTTAATTTTGTGTCTTTTTTATCATTCTTTATTCAGCATGATAGTGTTTTGAAAGTTAAAAAAAAGACACAAAATCACAAAAAAAGACAAAAAAAAAGACACCAAATGACCAAAAAAAGACACAGAATCACAAAAAAAGACAAAAAATCGCAAAAAAAGACACCAAATGACCAAAAAAAGACACAAAATCACTAAAAAAGACACAAAATGACCAAAAAACCCAACAAAATGACTAGAAAACACAAAATCACTTTTAAAAAAAAGACAAAAAAGACACAAAATGACTAAAAAAAAGACACAAAATGACCAAAAAAGACACAAGGTGAAAAGTCAGAATGAGAAGACAGTCCCACTAGAATAAAAACCAGAGTTGATGACAGGATCAAACACAATCACAAGATCACATTTATGTTGGTTTTTATTTGTTTCTTTTTGGTTCCAAATGTTGATCCAGTAAATCAGAATAAAAAAGCAATTATTATCAGGTCATATAGGTGAGAAAAAAAACACCAACATGGCATTCAAACATTCTTTAATTGGTGAATACAGGCAGAATGGAAAGGAGAAAAAACGACTCCATAGAGTTAAAAGTCTTTTCCAGATGGAGAGTTTCTGTCTGAGCTTTATTGTGAAAGGACGGTGCCGTGTTTAACGGGCCGTCAGCTGTGATTGATGCAGCTGACTGTGTTCTTATTGACCTCAGCCTGACTTGTATAATGCTGTGTGTCAGTAGACACTGTAGAAACATCATATATTATGTTTTTTGCACCGCATTGCCTTAAAAAAATCAGTATTCCCATCCTGAGCGGAGCTGTATAATAGAAGAGGAGCTGTCCGTGGTGCTGAAACCCAAAGAATGACTGAATGAATGAAACTCACCTACTTTTTCTGTCTTTTTTCTCCAAGGAGCAGCTTTTTATGTGAGCTTTTAATTGATTCCATCATCACACGCTGTTGGCATTTTTCCACATGAGGAAGAGCAGCCATTGTTTGTAAAAGAGTGCAGTTTCAGTCTCTGGAGGGTAAAAAAAAAAGAGATCCAAATCCCACTAATCAGCTCAAGTACAGTTCACTCTTTATTATGATCTCAGAGGACAGTTAATTTACCCGCAACCATAAAATAGCAGAGTAGCGGTGACTCACTGCCGTTAGCGCTGATAGGCTATGGATTTAGCAACTTGGTGGCTGGTGGGCCAATACAAATGACTGCATATGGTGGAGGACTGGAGCCTGAACCACATGGTATATTTGTAACCTTTGTTCACATTTGCAACATTTCAATTTTTTTATTGAGCATTTATAGTGTTCTGAAAGTTAAAAAATAGATTCAAAATACATTTTATGTTGGACTAAAGGACTAAAAAATATACAAAATGACCAAAAAAAGACACAAAATGACTAAACAATACACAAAATTACCAAAAAAAGATACAGAATTACCAAAAAAGACACAACATGACCGAAACAGACACAAAATGACTAAAAAAAGACAGAAAAAGACAAAGAATGACCAAAAAAGACACAAAATAACCAAAAAAGACACAAAATAACCAAAAAAAGACACAAAATCACTTAGAAAAGACACAAAATGACCAAAAAAGACACAAAATGACTAAAAAAAAGACACAAAATGACCAAAGAAAGACACAAATTCACTAAAAAAAGATACAAAATGAC